>NC_046369.1:16884527-17184527 GCF_011125445.2 Fundulus heteroclitus
CACTTCGGTAGTACGAAAGATTCCGCCTTCTGATATCGCGAGAGTTGAGGAAAGGTTACTAACGGTTATTAACGGTTGGGTTGTTAGTTTAACTCTGATTTGTGCTTCTTTAAACAAACTATAGTATGTTTACAGCTAACTGACGGAAATTAACACGGATTCTTGCGCATTTTTTTTTACTATTTTTATCATATTTCTTACTAAATATGACAAAAAATATGTACATTCTGTATCTCCTTTGCTGTGTTTATGAAGGAAGTAAAACTAAATAATTACATTAGCCTACCATCTTCATAATTAATAAAAAGTATTTGAAAAGTTATTTATAACTGCACTTTCTTTTCTTTTCTTTTGTTAATAGCCCCATATATTTAAAGTGTTTTCCCTTGATTGCAGACAATTAATTTCTCACTGGCCACTGAAATTTGACAATTTATGGTTCTGTGTAAATAGAAATACAGAAACTGAGAAAAGCAGTGGTATATAATAATTAGATTTTCTTTTTTGTGTTAGTTATTTTATTATTTTATCCTACTTTTGATTCATCTTACACCATATTTTTGTCTAGCAAACAGTCCAAACCTCATAATTATAGAAAAAAAAAATTACTTGTTAAAAGTAAACATATTGAAAAGCAGCAAATCTTTGCATTTGTAACATTTCAACTATAAAGTCCTTTTTTTCTTAGTAAACTAAACTGCCAGATACTTTCTGTAATCTGATAACAAATAGAACTTAAACATAAATTTTTGCTAAATGATCATGTATTAATGCTGTTTTGTGTGATCACATTCCTCTGTAAAGTATGTAACAGAACTGTCCTTTAAAGCTTGATTTCTATTATTTACTACATTCAAGTTTTATCAGACAAAACAAAAACTATATACTGTCACTTATAAAAGTAGTTTTGTAAAAATAGGTATGTAATGTACAGTAAAAAAACAAGAAAGAAACAAAATTCTGTTGTCAATCTTGGTTATCATTAACGCCAGGACATAGTTAGTTTTATAAACTGGCTAGTTCTACCTAATAAATAACTCTGCAAGGCCTTACAATTATTTTTGGACAGTATTCTGTAATTAGATATTTTATGGTCAGCATAACTGTATAAGAATCAAAATTAGAAGTTCAGGACATTGTATTTAACTCAGGACTTGCACCTTTAGACTTCAAACTCAACTTGGGACTTGAAAATCTAGGGAGTTGACTCAAAATTTGACCAGAAAGACTTGAGATTTGTAAATAATGGCTAGAGAGAAAACATGCTGGTCGTCTGCATTGTCTGCAAAAAGACAGGTGTTGTGAGCCTGGTGTTAGTGGAATAGTATTAGTTAAACAAATATCTGAATTTGATTTACACTGGAAAGCAATTCAATGTTTGTCTTCTATGTGTCACAAATGGACTCAGCTGTCATTTTGTCTTTTATGCTGAAACGTTCTGAACAACAGTAGCTCTTATTTTCATAGTGTATTTTCTCTTTTCTATCCACGTGAATATGAAAAAATTCAATATTAAATATAAAAGTACATATAACTATAACTATGCACATAGTGTTTTTGCTTTTTTAGATAAATTGCTTTCCCAGGGTCGATAAACTATAGAGCAGGGGTCACCAACCATTTTCAAACTGAGAGCTACTTCATGTGTACTGTGAAGAGTCAGCGCTCACCAGTAAACATTTGCAATGCTACTTTTTTTAGATATTGTAATTTTTAAATCTACATAAATGCAAGTGTGAGTAAAAAAGTAGAGGAACAGACTAAAATAACATTTTTAGATGCAGCTCACTGGAGGGTTGTGCTAGTTTTAGACCATGTGGTTCTTGGGGGCTACCTGATGCCTGCGGGCACCATGTTGGTGAGCCCTGCTATAGAGGGTCTCAGCTAGGAAAAGAACCGTGGGTTTAAATATCACATTAAAAACTATCAAAATATTATGAAAACACAAAAAAACAATAAACCACATTACGTTAGGCGGTTATTTCAAGTAGATAATGATGAAAATTATTTGCAATCTATGTTGTAGAAGTTATGAATTTTTATACTACAAACTTTTACGTTGTGAACTAGTTTAAATCACCAGCTCGGAAATATGATAATGTTTTGTTTTTGTCATAAATCTACATGGAATATCTGTTTTATTGTTTTTGTGGGAAAAATATATATTTTTGTGTAAAACCAAAGCTCTTGATTTGACAGTTGACTCTGTGTAACCTCGAGAAAGCAACATACAGTGATCATGTTTGCATTTTACAAGGCTGTTGTGATTCCACCTTTTTGTCTTATTTTCTTTTACACTATTAAAGTATTTACACTGGAAAACAGTTAAATGTTTGTCTTATGTGTCACAAATGGACTCAGCTGTCATTTTGTATTTTATGCTGAAACGTTCTGAATAACAGAAGCTCTTATTTTGAAAATGAGTGTCAACCCAAATATTGTTTGTGCAGCAATGGTTGAACTAACAGTAGGGATTGCACTTACTCTAATGCTCTAATAGTGTCAGATACTTGCTTTACATAATGCTTATATGCTTTACACTTTATATATAATATTTATAAGTAAAGTAACACATCTTAATGTGACCGTGAACTTTGATGCTAATGTATAGACAACTATTACTCTATTAAACAAAGTTATAAAATCTATGTAAACAATATTGTGTCTATGAATTGTCAGTACTAGTTGTAGACAAGGTGCCCACAGTCTTCTTAGTCTAGCTTTGCACACCATCCTTAATTTTCACACTCACTTTATTTGTAACTTTTTTTTCACTTATTCACCAATTTATTTGTGAGGAAACCTTGTGGAAATATAATGTTATGTCCATGTAGCTCAGCAAATGTGTTCAAAACTCAGATCTAATAAGTGTACAGCCACAATTCTTACTAAATTAAATTCTATGCTATGTACTTTAACTGAAAATATGTCGATCTAAACCATTCCATTGTAGCTTTGACTGTATGTTTGTGGGTGTTGCCCTCCTGGAAATGTAAGCACTGCCCTATTCTCAACTGTTTCTCAACTTGTTACAGGTTTTATTTCCAGATTTAGCTGTATTTAACTGCATCCATCTCCTGATGATACATGCTAAACAATAGCCTTTCCCATAGCAATATGCGGGCACCACCATGTCTGACTTTGGGGAAGGTATTTCAAGCCAATTTGCAAGGGCTTTCTTATGGCAATTCTTAAACTAAGGCTATGTTTGTGGAGTGTGCAACAGTTGTCCTGTCAACAAATTCTCACATCTGAGCTATGAGAATCTGCAGCTCCTCTGGACCAATGATTCCCAGCCCTGGTCTTCAGGGACCACCTGATTCAAATGGTTGCAAGACCTCCTCTGCATGCCATCAAGTGCTGCAGAAGCCTCTTAATCATCCACTCATTTAAGTCAGGTCAACTAAAACATGCAGGACAGGGGTCCCTGAGGACCAGGGTTGGGAACCACTTCTCTTGACTCTGGGCCCCTTGGCTGCTTCACTGGCCAATAGTCTCCTTGCCTGGCCTGTCAGATTATGTGATTGGCCATGACTTGTTAGGACTGCAACTGTTTCTCTTTCAGATGATGGGCTGAATCGTGCTTGTAGAGATGTCTAGAGCTTGTAATATCCTGCTTCAAATCTCTCCCAAACGTTATCCCTGACCTGTCCTCTGTGTTTGTCTGTCTTTCTAAGGTTTGCTGACCATTTTTTGCTCTCACAAACTCGGACATCTGTAGTTATACCGAGATTAGATTACAAACAGGTGAGCTCTAGGGGGTAATTAGATGCTTTTTGAAGGCAGTTAGTTGGTGGCACTGGATTTTCTTGTAGGCTATCAGAGCAGGGAGGAATCCGAATGCGCTTTCTCTGTTATATGAAATCCCAACATAATCATTTGATGTCACAGCTCGTAAAATAAAATAAAAATGTGGGGAAAGGTATGGGCTGTGAACACTTTCTTAACCGGGAATGCACTTACACCAGTTCTGCTGGATTTCAAAACAAATCGTACTTATGCTCCCTGAAAAGTGTTTACGCAACAGCTATTACGGAGCACTTCCACCCCCTGTGGGTCAAACAGGAAAGTGCAGTCTGAGTTACTGTCCTCTTCCCCAAGGCGCAAAAAGGGAACAATGCGCCTAGCTCAGTTCATCTTTTCAGCAGCATCAACAGCTGCATTAGTGGTGGTTTAGAAAAAATATCAGGATATGGTAGGCTACTTTGAGGATAAATAAGCCTTTCAAGCTTCTCTGACTTGCCGGTGAGACCGTGACTTTATTCCTAAGGACTTGCATTTTTACTGTCTGAAAGGTTTTATGGAGATTATGGCGGCGAAACCCATGGACCGAACTCAAATGAGTACTTTTTGTTTTCTGCTTACGAGACAACCAGACCCTTAACCTTATTCAAAAGGCAGGAATCGTTGCATCATAGCAGCGGGGCAGACGGGAAAGCAAACAACGTGCTGCCGTAACAGAGCGCGGACGCCCACAGCGCCGCAACCAATCAGCGCCGCGCTCTGCCTGCACGTGGACGCCGATTGGCTGAGAAGGACGGGCTTGTTGAACGGCCCCGTTAAATAGTATTTCCCCTCTTACCATTAAAGCCGTAATACGCCCTCATCCTCAGAACGGAGCGTCAGGCCGATTCACAGGAGCGCAGAGCCATGGCCCAAGCGAACAAACAGGAAGCCGGCGATGTGTTCGCCGGCTTCCGCACGGCTTTCAAGTCGTTCGCCACAGACGCCATCCACATCGGCCAGGAGCCGGAACAGTGGACGTCGATGGCCGTGGTGCCGCCGATTTCCCTGTCTACCACCTTCAAACAGCAGTCCCCGGGGAACCACGCTGTAAGTAGCCGGATAGGACTCGGGTATTCAAGGAGGAGGGGGGAAGAGGCGAGGAGGAGGGGGGTGCTGGTAATAAATACACGTGGGTGGGAGAGATACCCATATTATAGAAAGAGCCTAAATAAGTCCAGGTCTTTGTGAAAAGCGGTTTTGATGCTTATCGATTTATTGTCTTTTAACAAAACGTGTTTTTGGAACTAGACAACCAGAGATTAAACGTCAACACTGTGATCTTTCAAGCGCTTTAATTGTGGTGATCTATATGGCTTATGCAGCTGATGCAAAGCCAAAATGTAGTTCTCATTAACTTGAATGGAAAGAGTACACACAGACACACACTGATGAGTTTAACGTCCACAAGAAACCAAGAAGATAGCGAGCCAGAGAGGAGAACCCGATCGCTTCAAAGGTAACACCTTCAACCTCTACGGAAATTTTTAGTTACCAAGATGAGAAGATGAGCATGGTGGTGGCAGCATCATACCGGTGGTCTGCGATAGTCAAACAAAACTCTGGGATCATATTCTTCAATCTCAAATTGAGAGGTTAAAATTGGATACGAAAATTCAAAGGACTATGCCTTAAAAGCATTGCACAAACAAGAGGTGCGAAACCTCTCCAAAGGGGAATCTGGCACTTTTTTTTTCACCCAAGGTTTTCCTTCCACTGAACTTTCCAGCTGCTCAATAAGCAGCAGTCTCCTCATTGATTGCGTAGGACATCACGTGACCATGGAACATGCGATTTGCACCTCAAGAACAAAGGGCACTCTTGTTAAAGACAAGGATGTCCGAATTTTTGGACAGTGTGAACGGATGGTTTGAAAGAAGCCATCTTGGTTAAAAGAGAAAAGTTATCACAAAAGAGGGGGAGGTGAGCTTTCCAACTCCCCAGTGTTTCCAGCTCGGTCCTCCAACACATTCCAAAGAAATTACATCAGCTGTCTCATCATGATTCAGGTGACCAAGTACTCCACTCAACAATTCAGGGCAGTGAGGGGTTGGTCATTGATTTGTGTCTGACTTAAAATGCACCTAGGAGGATGGGCCTCCATGTCCTTAAAAACAGCAGCGCACCAACTGCAGGTTGCTTAAGTTTGAGCCACCAGAATTGACAAAGACTCCTGGATAGGTGTGGAAACGTTTTCAGAAAGAACTGAGCGAAAGTCCGGATGCCTCCGATTTAAGCCTGTCTGCTGTTGTGATGACCCCGAATAACTGAGAATTTGCACAGGCAACATGGAATTTAAGTTTTTATGATTCCCATGTGATGTTAAAATCTTCAGAGAAACTGAACACTGGGTTTTCATTAGCTGTAAGCCAGAATCATCTAGGTTAATGGAAACAAATGCTTGTAATAAGTCACTGTGTGAAAATAATCTCTGTAATCTATGACATTTAACTTTTAAAGTTGCATATTGAAGTCAACTTTTAGATGATATTTTAATTTAATGAGATGCAGCTACAGGCTAATAGACGGACTGTTTATACGGCCAGCCCTCAAGTCTGCACACTATCATTACCACAGTGCCTCTGGCAAACTAATAATCGTGGTGAAAGTTGCTCTTATCACGAAAGATAACAAAGGCATTCATCAAGTTCGTCACAAGAGGTTCCTTTGCAAATAACTGGCCCAGTTTCTGTTCATACGGGAAAGTAACTTTGCTGAATAAGCAGGATGCATAAATGAAATGTCCTTCATAATTGTAACTGCACAGAAATCCTTGATGCAGCTACTTGTTAATGATTTAACTTGTTCCAGTCCTTTCTAAGTACTTGTTGTTAAACCAAATTCCCCAAACTGTCAGATTTGTTAGTGAAGGCTAAAACGAAAGATTTTTTTTTTTCTTTTTTTTGTAAAGGCTACATTGTTCTCTTAAAACTGTTCTCAGTGATTATATGGCCGGCCATTTGGGAACTTGTTTCTCAGGTTTTCAAGTTAGGCATTTATGTTGGTGCATTACAGAAAATTGCACACAAGATAACGTGTTATAACTGGGTACTGTTAAAGTCCTAGTTAACTCTTGGTTATGTTTAACAGGTCCACAACTTTTATTTATTTTTTTTTTTTTTTTAGAAGGTTTGCTCTTGTTTATGTTCGATAAACACTTTATGAAAAGACTACCTCAACAATCGGTGTATAATCTTTTCTTTCTATTGATCAGAAGTTTGGATAGAATCCTGGGTTTTCCTTTTGTAAAAGCCTAAAGGCATGCTCTACTTTCTCTGAAGTGGTAAATGATTGGTGCAAACCAAACAAGGCCTTATAGATGTAGGGGAGCAGGTCTCCACGCAGTTCGTTGCAGATAAAGTATTTGGATGTTACAGATGGTGTTTCTCACTCGCGGCCAATAACACCGAAACTGTGTTGCTTCTGTAGGCGACGTCAAAATAACGGCTGTGGAAAATGAGCAGCAACAATGTGACTTAAAATATTCCAATTTAAAGTGAACCCAACATTGAATTCACTGTGGGTTCACACTCATGAGTCTTTGTTATAACAGCCAAAAGTCACACCATTCATTTAACAAGTTATCTGAAATGATCAAGATCAATGGACAGTTAAAAATAAAACCTTAGGAACAGGAATATTCACCGTTGTCCTTAGAATATGTTTTAAATGATTCCGATTAAACTGCATCGCCTCGGGTCCAGTTGTAGTTCCGACTGTCTTTTCTCCCCCATTTTCTGGAGGAAGACTCATGTAATAAAAGTATGAGCTGAAGGTGTTCCTGTTCTCGGAAATCCCTGATGAAATTCTTCTCTTTTTTTTCTTTTTTTTTTTAATCTCCTGTCAGGGCTTTGAGTACAGTCGGAGCGGAAACCCGACCAGGAACTGTCTGGAGAAGGCTGTGGCCGCGCTGGATGGAGCAAAACACTGTAAGCAAGACGATTACAGAAGAGATTCAGAACATTCTGATGAGATGCAAGTTCCTTGTTTTGGTTGATGCCTTAAAACACAATTAGTGTTGTAGATATCCCAAAAAATATTTCCAAACTGCTGATTTAGCCTTTCCTGTAGGCGTAGGAAAAGCGTCGCTCCCTCATTTCCATGACCCACGATGCTTTGCATGAATTCTGTTTGTGACTTCCGGACCCATATCTTTGCGTATAAACAGACGCACACAGAGAGCAAACAGGCATTAAAACATGTGGTAATGTCGTCCTTTGAAGATCAGGAGTATAACCTGAAAAAATTACTTCCAAGCATGTATGCAACTTTAGTAATTTAATTGCTAAAGACAGGGTCTACTCCGGTGGTCTGTCAGAGCCGAACCATGCCGTGGGGTAAGGGCTTTACTCTATGTGCTTCTTTTTTTTTTTTTTTTTTTTCTGTTGTCGCTTTCAATTTAACTTACCGTAATATATATCTGATTCCTCATCTGTTGCTACAATTAGCTGTAAAAATATTTTTTTTACTGCATCTGCTGTTATGTTACCAGGAGTTGCATCCTGAAATAAATCCTGAAGCAACACTGCTGGGACCAAGGTGAATGGAATGCCTCTTTCAGCCAGCTGGCCTGCAGTGCACAGGAACTGGTAGAAAGGGGCAGGCGTTGAGTCGTTCTATACTCTGACACGTCCTCTGGCGTCTCGTTAATTGAACCACAGGAACGGTATGATGGAAGATTTCAGTGAAAACAATAATTATTTAAAACCATGACATTATGGTAACGTTGAGTATAGTCGCTGCAGGATCCCGGTATTCACACGGGAAAAAGAAAACGTAAGACATATTTCCAAAAAGCCGAGTTCAATCACCAGACTGTGGAGCTCTACTCTCAGCAACTTTCTCTGGCATGTTAGCAAAAGGACTTGAAACTGTAAGAATCGGATGGCAGCAAATGGTACCAGTTTTAAAACTTTATGTTTGATTCTTTAGTTTATAATCATGATAACTGACCTTTGTACCCATATAATTTTATCCTTTAATTACCTCTTACACGTGAAATGATTTTTTTTTTTTTTGGTCTTCAACAATGGTCCCCCCCCCTGCAGGCCTTGCCTTTGCCTCAGGACTGGCAGCCACAGTCGCCATCACCCACATGCTGAAGAAAGGAGACGGGATCGTCTGCATGGACGATGTGTACGGAGGTGGGACGCAGCTTTGAGATGTTTATCTGCACCAGTAATCCTCTGCTGTGATACAGAGAATTTGTATTTTTTTTATAACAATCCTAACGGTTCTGTGGTTCACCTGTTCGTCGTAAAGGCACCAACCGATACTTCCAAAGAGTCGCCGCCGGGTTTGGGCTGGAGACGACTTTCGCTGACTGTACGAAACTAGAGCTGCTGAAAGCTGCTCTGAAGCCCAACACCAAAGTAGGTCAAGGGAAGATGCAATAAGAAGAGGGAATAACTTGCTGTTCTTTTATTTAGGTGTGTCCGTTTTTTTTTTTCTCCTCCTGCCAACTCAGAGCTGTCCTTATGAGTCAGCACTTTGCGTAATCGCCCATTATCTAAACCTGACGTTTAGCTCACCTGAGTGCGAGCTGCACTGATGCGACTTCCTCTCTCTGCCGGTGCAGCTGGTGTGGCTGGAGACGCCAACCAACCCCACCATGAAGGTGGTGGACATCAAGGCCTGCTCCGAGCTGGTGCACGAGCACAGCAAAGACATCGTAGTGGTCGTCGACAACACCTTCATGTCTGCGTATTTCCAGGTATTAATGATTTCCCGCAATCAGATTCCAGCGGATGTGTAAAGGAGCGGCTCAATGATTAACTGGCGTGTTTGTTTTGTGCACCCTTAGCGCCCCTTGGCTTTGGGAGCTGATATCTGCATGTACTCGGCCACCAAATACATGAACGGTAGGTCGTATGCGCTTCCTCATTTTAACATCAGAGCTTTACTTATAAAGATCTATCTATCTATCTATCTATCTATCTATCTATCTATCTATCTATCTATCTATCTATCTATCTATCTATCTATCTATCTATCTATCTATCATATTGGATGAGGTAATTCAAGATTAATAAAGATTTTATTGTTATTTCTGGCAAAGCGAACGTTACAAAAACTATCCAGGCTTTTGTCTCATGGCATTCAGTGCCAATCCCTCAACCGACCCAAACCCCCAAGTTGTTAAATAATGTAAGACAGATAATGTAGCATGTTGCCTTGCAAGCAAGAAGTTCCTGGGTTCAAATCCTGACCTGTGGTATTTCTGGATTAAATTAGCATGTTCTCTTTTTGGATGCCTGGGTGCTCTCTGAGCTCGCCGGCTTCCTCCAACAGTCCAAAAACACGACTCTTGGGTTAATTGTTCTCTTCAAAACACCCATAGGTTTGTGTGTGTGAATGATTGTTAGTCCTGTGTGTCTCCGTGTTGCCCTGCGATTGAGTAGCGACCTGTCCAGGTAGCTACTCTCTCCAACTGACTGCTGCAGGGATAAGCACGTATAGGCGATGGGTACATAGGTAGTTTCTCATTAAGTTTAAAATGTCAACAGCTGTTAAAACGACATTAAATGTGATTTAAAAGAAGGAATCTATTTGATTAGTCCAAACAGGCAGAGGAAAAAGCACTTTATGCAGTAAAATACATGAATACGAGGTTCAAAGATACTGAATTGGGATGAAATCGTAGTTTCCTTAATTTGGGGACACAGCCATTGTTCTAGGAACAACCAGATCCACCCTTGGGGCTGGGAACATGGTGCACAGGTGGAGGTAAATATTCCCCGGAGGCCAGGGCCACTCCTACAATTTGTCTTGGCAAACAAGACAAAAAAAAAGTAAAACAGGCAGAGGCAGTGCCAAAACACACAGATAACAGAGGAACCTGAGCGATGGGACCGTTTAATTAGAATACTGGACCGGCTTCAGTTTATATCAAAACACGTCTTCATGTCTGCGTTAGTTTGGGGGACGGGGACGGTTAAGGAAAAAGTTAGATGTTTGTCTCTGAATAGTTTCTCTTGTTTTCCTCCTCCCGTTCAGAGCCGTGTCATGCTATAATAACCTATTACAACCTTTACTTGTGTTTATGTGGCAGGTCACAGTGACGTAGTGATGGGTCTGGTGTCTGTAAACAGGGAGGATCTGAACGAACGGCTGAGGTTTCTGCAAAATGGTGAGTGCACCGGTAGTTCTGTGCTTAAAAACTGTGCTTTAGGAAACAGTGGTGCTGAAATCATATTTAGTCTGTTAACGATATGTGTGTTTTTAATTTTTTATTTTGGATTTCTGTAACTCAATGATCAGGAATTAGGTTTGCTACCCTAAACACACAGCTACACCCCATTTTATTTTTTTTCTCTTCAAAGCCAATCTGCCCCCTTAGTGTCTGGGGAAGCGGCTCCTTGAACTCATTCAGCAAACAACCGACACAAAAAACCTGAGGCCAAAGTCCCGCACCAAACTAAACCTTTTCATTGTCGGGCGTATTGTTCTGTTCGGCTAATCTAGATTTTTGGGAAGCTTTGTTTCTAACCCGCCTGTGATTTACTTCCTGCCCGTGGCCAGCCATCGGCGGCGTTCCCTCTCCCTTCGACTGCTACCTGTGTAACCGCGGGCTGAAGACCCTACACCTGCGCATGGAGCAGCACTTTAAAAACGGCATGGCTGCCGCTAAGTTTCTGGAGGCGGATCCCAGAGTGGAGCGAGTCATTTTCCCAGGTGAGTTCCTGTCACAGATTTGTTGGGGCTTGCCTCCCTCCCTTTTGATGCCCACAATAAAGAGCTTTCTATAAGCCGCAGCGTAAAGAACAGCCGTTCAGAAACACTTCTTTTATCTATTTATATGAAAAGGTTTGTGTTGTAATTTATATTGCGTGCATTGTTTCCCCTAATGCTGTTGTAACATAAGCTGCACCTTGTGGGTTGTGGATACGAGAATCTGTATAAATCCGAACAAAGCGTGACTCATAACAATAAAAAAAGCGGGACTCTTTGATGCTCTCACATAAACCGTGGTAAACTTTAACTGTGTAAATAAAATAATCAGCGATGCCGGCTCCAGTTTACTCTGATGTTGGTGTCAGTGAACTGTGTCTGTGACCTCTCCCTTCTTTCGTCATTTTATGCCACTACAGGCTCGGCAATAACTCACAACTGCAAACTGGGAGCGCATCCCTTTGTGCCTGAATGAATCACGCATTCACGCTTTTCTTGTTTTTCCCTTGCATCTGCTTGTACACGTGTCACTGTTTTAACGGAGCAAAAATACATGTTATTGTGACCCCTGACTGCAGTGCTTGTCTACGGTGCTGTAAAGAAAGTATTTGCCCCCTTTTACAGATAATGTTTTTTCAGATTTTTGCTCTTTGGTCTCATAGATGATCATGCTTCACATCATCAAACCAATCCTAACTTCAGAGGCAACCTAACTGAACACAAAATGTTGCTCTCTACTAGAAATACTTTAATTGAGGAGGTTTTTGTGCACCAACATCAAAATTTTTGTTAGAAAATTGAGGATCAATAGTTTTTTGCAGCCAAGTATTTATCAGATCTTTCGCAGAAGCTTCTTTAAGAATCAAACGTTTCCCCTCGCCTGTTCTTTAGAGTAGGGCTGGACAATAATTCAATAACGATATATATCGATCAATAGACGTATGGTTCAATATAAAAAACAGGGGTCAATAAAAAGTTCAATAAAAGAACAGTGCATTCTAGCCTATCATGTAGGTTAATACTACAATCACTGCATCCTCCCAACCAATCACAAACCCAGGAAAGCTCCATCAGCCTTCAGAGAGTTCAGAGAGCGGATGTCCTTTTTCTTCTTTTTTAACACTTACAGTTTTCGTAAAACGTTGGTTGAATAAAGGGTTGTGTTTTAATCCATTAATTTAAAAATATGTCATTAAGCAACAGCATAAACTGTCCAGGGCTGCACTTAAAATTTATATTTTAAATTTTTTTGATATTTATCGATATCGATCAATATGATTTCTATTTTATCAATATGCTGTTTTTCCTCTGTATCGTCCAGCCCTACTTTAGAGTTGTCTTTATCTGCTCATTTGATCGGTTTAGGCAGGATTGTTAAAAGCTGAGAAGTTCACGAACGTCCTACTGCAGACGTTTTATTCAAGCCTAAGTCATGAACAAATAATCTGTGGGAAAACCATCACTGTTGTTTGCAGAGAGATTAGATGATGATTTATGACTGGTCTGTCATGGGTTTTTTTTTTTTTTTTTTTTTTTGTCGTCTCAACGTAGGCCTCCCCTCCCACCCACAGTACGAGGTGATGAAGAAACAATGCACCGGGTGCCCAGGGATGATCACCTTCTACATTAAAGGCAAACTCGAGCACGCCACCGCCTTCCTCAGCAACCTTAAAGTAATCTATGCCTCATTTTATTTCAACTTTACTCCTTATTTGTTATGTTGGTATCCAGATATCTAGACTGGGGACACACATGGAAGGTAGCAGTTTGTGGTCCAAGACGTTCGAAACCAGCACTTACGAGGGTTAACACACTGCTCTACATATTATCTCTTTAGTTCAGACAAAATCACATAAGCTGATTATTATTTTTGCATAAACAGAGACAGACCACATAAACGGCTTAGCATACTGTCAAGAGTGGGTAAAGATGCGATTAGAGTAATTATGTGCTTATAGTTAAGTATTGCGTATTTGTTGATGGATCTTTTGGTAGATGCTTTTAATTGCTGCTGTTCAACGTTTAATTTGTTATCTGTTGTCTGGTTTCAGATGTTTGCAGTCGCAGAGAGCCTCGGTGGTTATGAAAGTTTAGCAGAACATCCGTAAGTTTCCCCCTAGCTTCACTCCTAATACAGTTTAAAAAAAAAAAAAAAAGGATTCCAGTGTTGAACATATTTTGTTTTGTTTGCAACATGAGCTGCAGCTTCACTTAATGCCACAAGAGGGCAGCAGAGAATAGGAAGAAACTTAAACACAGCATTACTTTTTTTGCTTTTTTTTGCCTGGACTGCCCTGCTTTGCATCAGAACCTCCAATTATTTGTTTTTTGTGTTCAGCCCATGTGTATGTGACACTGTCTGCTGTCTGAATTTAGGGCGATCATGACCCACGCGTCAGTGCCAGAGAAGGAGAGGGCCGTTCTGGGCATCAGCGACACACTGATACGGCTCTCGGTGGGACTGGAGGACGCGGCCGACATCATCGAAGACCTTGACCAGGCACTGAACGCTGCTGTAAGTATCAGATATTGTGAAAACACCAGCAAGAAGCCAGCTTGATAGTCAAAATAGGGCTTGACAGTGGGAGTGGGAGTCTGAACTTTTCCCGGTGTGACTAAGGCTGAGACCGGCTCCTTTTGGGTCCGAGCTAGAAATCGCTCAACCGTAACCAATTCAACATTTGTATTATTTTACTTTTTGGGGACACATTTAGCAAGAACAGCTATAAAAATATTTGTTATCACGCACATTATGATGTGATTAAGTCTATCTGCTTAATCACATGTAATGTCATATCCTATGGGATGAAAGCCATGGATGGGATTCAGTAGTGTGACTTGTTAAATCATTACCTGAGTTACGCGTGTAACGGTGTAACCACTGAGCAATATCTTAATCCATGCAAGTCTGGACCTGTGGCTTACTGATTACATGAGCGTGTAACATCCAGCCTGCGTCTGTAGCTGCCACTCGTTTGCTCTCTGGGGGCACCGGCCATCGTCATGATTTGAAGGCTTTTCAGAATGAACAAAAACATGTGACATGATGATAATATGAGAACATTTTATTTAATAACAGTAAAAACTGTTTATTTGAAAGAATTTCATTCCTGTGTTTCACATTTATCACTTAGACAAACTTTATTGTCATTTTGTATGCACAGAGTGCGTACAGAACGAAATTTCGTTTGCATACAGCTTGAGAATTACAGTGAATTGTAGTGGATTTCAGAATAAAGTGATTTTGCAGGAACGTAAAGTGACTTTGCAGGAACGTAAAGTGACTTTGCAGGAACGTAAAGTGGCTTTGCAGGAACGTAAAGTAACTTTGCAGGAACATAAAGTGACTTTGCAGGAACATAAAGTGACTTTGCAGGAACGTAAAGTGGCTTTGCAGGAACGTAAAGTGACTTTGCAGGAACGTAAAGTGACTTTGCAGGAACGTAAAGTGGCTTTGCAGGAACGTAAAGTAACTTTGCAGGAACATAAAGTGACTTTGCAGGAACATAAAGTGACTTTGCAGGAACGTAAAGTGGCTTTGCAGGAACGTAAAGTAACTTTGCAGGACAGTTTCAGGATAAAGTGACTTTGCAGGAACATAAAGTGACTTTGCAGGAACGTAAAGTGACTTTGCAGGAACATAAAGTGACTTTGCAGGACAGTTTCAGGATAAAGTGCACAGTGATTTCACAGTACAGCAATTGAGATGTAAACAATGCAGGACGCATGATACAGAGTCCAGTTTTAGCTTCAGCAGTTCAACAGTCTGATGGCAGCAGGTGGTTTATTTTCAAAGGATCTGAATGGAATGCCATTAAATTATTGGCGAGATGGTAGCATGGTGTTAGGCTGTTAGCCTTATTACACGCAGAAATAAAAGTTTTTACGTTTAGTCTGTCAGCTGTGAAGAACCCGCCACTTTTTTAAGCTGTTTCTGAGTGAGAGATTTTTCAGGAGGGTGATACCAGAGTTGTTTTGGATGGCCAAAGGACAAGCCGACGTGCTCAGATTCCCACAAAAAGCCCCCTGCACTGAGGTGGAAAAGATTCACATTGCTGGTGGAACAACCAGAGCTACATTACCGATAAAGAAATAATACGTTTGTGAGGTTAGTGCACATGCGCAAATGCACACATGCACAAGTGTTTGTGTGTCTCAGGAATAAAAATAAAAAAAGATTTAGGACCCGGCGGTGTATGAAGACTCGTGTAGTAAAGAGAAGGACATGTCCAA
This sequence comes from Fundulus heteroclitus, assembly GCF_011125445.2. Taxonomy (NCBI): domain Eukaryota; kingdom Metazoa; phylum Chordata; class Actinopteri; order Cyprinodontiformes; family Fundulidae; genus Fundulus; species Fundulus heteroclitus. The sequence continues at coordinate 16,900,215 of NC_046369.1, forward strand.
ATGAAGAGGGATCGGGTCAGAGGAAGCTCTGGGAATATTCACGGAGAGTCGGTCCAGGAGGAGAACGGCGTGCTGGTGACCGCCCTCTCTGAGCTGCAGGGGCGGATTCATCGTCTCTTGATTCTGTGACGCAGGGAATCCAATCCGGAGTCAAAGACACAAACGGTTCTCCTCATAAACGTCTGTTGAGTTAATTCTTCTTTACGTTCCCGACGTTAAAGTCGGAGCAGATGTAGTGCTTTTGCAAAGACACCCGCGTCTCGGGTTAACGAAGCGTGTATTCAATTAACCAGCGTCACGCCTCCTCGCTTTGGACGTGCTGTGAAGGATTTCTTCTTGTATCCGTTTGCCAGATTAAACAGACTGCACATCATAAGTAGCCAGAATCCACTCTGAGGCTCACTGCTCGGTTTTAGCCCCCCTCACCTGAGTGCATGCTGTGCACCGCTAAACGGCATGCACTCAATCCCCCCCCCCCACCTCCATCCCATCCGGAGGTATCTGGTATCGACACAGACGTCTTCTCCCAGCCAGGATGACATTGATTACATTTTGATTATGTTATTATGTAGGTGAAAGGTTGTGTGTGTGTGTGTTTTTTATGAAATGAAAGAATAACTTAATGAAAGCACTAGAATCCCACGGCTCATTTGAATTCAGTTCGACCCATGCTGGTTGAGATTCTGCCGCATTAAAACTGTAGTAACAGAGATTTAGCGTGCCGGTTTGGCCGATTCGTCTGTTGCCGTCCGCCGGTAGCCGACCCTTTGGGTAGTATATCGATTTCTTCAAAAACTCCCCTTCGCAACCTCTTTTTGCTGAGTCCTGCACGGCTGCCTGTGCCTCCTCCTCCTCTCAGCATTCAGATAATGTAGCTGCATCCCTTCTGCCGGCCATCTGTAGCAAATGGACATTAAATGGAGACAAACATCCCTAATGACTTTCTATGGTCCCAGCCTCTCTGATGGGTGAAAGTTTTAATTGGATATGACTCCAGGTCAAGTGGTCGTTTTTATCCAAGGATTAGGATCAGAAACCTGGATGTTGGGTAATCATGTGGAGACTTTTTTTTTTTTTTCACCCTCTCTGGGATTTGTCTTCGGCTAATCTGCCTTTGACTCGCAGTTATCGCAGACTGCCTGCCTGCCTGGCGTCCCGGCTTGGCTCATAAAGACAAGGTGACTGATTTTGTAGATTAGGCTTCCCCGTTTCCGCTCCATGGATCACTGCACACCATCGGCTGTTACCTCATGTCTGTCCTTCTGCATCTGAACACGCACTTTATTGATCTCTCTGTTATTTTTCCTCTTCGCCTGTTGTCTTTTGACAGCATCCAAAGAAGAACTGAAACATCTCCTTGGCGTCCTTGAGGCCGGGGTTGTCGTAGTAGCGATGCTCGGACGTACCCGCACCACCGAAACCCGATGGCGATCAACACATGGTACCCTTTGGTTCCACCGTTCAGGGAGCAAAATGTGCTGAAATCAGTACCAGTGATACTGTTTTCTGTGAATAATCATCAAATTTTTACATGATAATCTTTTAATGCCTTTACTTTAGCATCACTTGTAAGCTTATTTATCTAATGCCAGTTTTGCTTTGTTTACGTTTTTGTGTTTTCCTTTTTTTTTTTTTTTTTTTAAGCTTTATAAAAGGGAAAAGTCCCCCTTAGACACAATTTTACGGTTTTAAGTATCTTAACTCCAAAAACTGTGCATTTACAAGTGAGATCTGAATTAAAGTGGGTTTTATAATGACAACTTTGGGGGGGGGGACTTGTGTGTGAAATGCTGAGTTTTTGCTGCCACCTAGTGATCAAAGGTTAAACGTTTTACGCTCCTGCTGGTTCCTAAAGTATAAATGTTGGGTGAATACAAGGAAAAAAATAGTTTCTCAATACAGAGTTATCGTGAATGTTTTTTTTTTTTTTAGAGATGCAACAGCAGGAGTTGCTCTCGCAGTTGAACATAGAAAGCAACATTCTCCACCAGGTCGAGACTCTTGTTTTGTTTTTATTCGCTCCTCAATGGTATATTGTGGAAAATCAATTAAAAGCTGTTTGAAACTGACTTTTGTGAGGTTGTTTTTTTTTTTATTTCTTTCCTTCTCCATCCTGCTGGATGGTTATTAGTTTTAGGTTATTAGTCTCCTGAATAAAAATAGGTTATTAGTCTCCTGAATAAAAAAAAACACTCAATATTTTTGAGAGCCATTTCACAGGAAACTGGTTTTTAAACAAATCAGCTAGTTTGTTGTGTTTAAATGGAGACTTCTGCGTGACATTTTGATCTAAACCTTTATATTCTCTATTTCTTTAGATTTGAATTCAGTGGAACTTCAATTTTGACTAATTAGAAGCATCCGTCAGTGTGAAGATCTCTGAGGAATTCAGCAGCTACAGCTCCTGACATGTATCCCTGCTGGTTCCCAAAACTTTAAATTAGCAGAGTGGCTCATTTAACACGCATCACACGGTCATACAGCTGCATCGATAAATGGGGAAAATCATCAAAATGTTGATTTATTTTTTTCAAAACTCCCATATTCATTATATGCAGGGTTATATATTTCCAGTATTTATTTGTGTTCATTTTATTGCTCATGGCTTGCACTGCAAAAAGAGAACTAAAAATAAGTAAAATCTTCTTGAAATGAATGTATTTTCCGTTGATTTGAGCAGGTAAATAACATGATTTGCCAATGGAATGAGTATTTTTACCCCTAAAATAAGATAATTAGACATCCTGCACTTGAAATAAGATGACAGAGATGAATAGTTCCTATTTTAATTGCAAAAATCTTATTCCATTGGCAAATAGTCCTATCTACCTGCTCAAATCAAGGAAAAATTGTTTAATTTCAATAAAAAAATCTTATTTTTAGGTCTATTTTTGCAGTGTGCAAATAACGAAAAACACATTTACATAGCTTACATAAAAAGGGATTTTTGTCCCAGATATGTCTGTGTTGTGGCGTACACAGTCAGGGGAAATATGCAGACAGTAGTCCATTCATTGAGTCCCCCCACAAGGAGAATATGCCACAAAAGGTAATTGTTAAAGAAGCTGGCTCTTCAGAGTGCTGTATCCAAACATATTAATGGAAAGTTGGGAGGAGAGAAGACTTCTGATTTAAAGTAAAAAAAGAGGCGTAGCGTCAGCCTCTAGAAGACAATAAAGAATGCAATGATACCTATTGAAGAGCCTGGGGGAGATTCTTGAAGTGGATTCTCCATGCAGACGTTTCCATGAGCTACAGCTGGCACTTAAAGTGCTCTGAGCCAGGAACAACTGGCAGGGAAGCAAAAGTTGTTCATTTGGAAGTCATGGTTAAAAATCCATGTTGCTTGAGGACCAGAGAGTCATTGATTGTTCTGGGTTCCATGTCGTCTGCTGGTGTCGGTCCACTGCGTTTTTATGAAGTCTACAATCAGAGCAGATGGCTACCATTTAATTTAAGAGCACTTCATGCCATGAAGATGCAGATTTAATTTTCACTGCCCTGACCGTGCTCTCACTTTGCTCGATTGGGAGGCAAACTGACCTAATCATGATCTAATGACCTCTTCTAATCAGTTACTAATCAGTTACTGTAAAGAGGTAGAGACGACAGCAGACCCGAACCGAAGGCTGCTACTGAAGCTTCCTTACACTGCAAAAACCAAATTAAAAATAAGTAAAAATTTCTTGAAATTAGTGTATTTGTCCTTAATTTGAACAGGTAAATAAGATGATATGCCAATGAAATGAGTATTTTTACACCTAAAATAAGATAATTAGATAAAATACACTTGAAATAAGATGATGGAGATGAGTTGCTCCTATTTTAAGTGCAAAAATCTTATTCAATTGGCAGATAATTTAAACTTGCTGCTCAAATCAAGGACAAATGCATTAATTTCAAGAAAACTTTACTTATTTTCAGACATGTTTTTGCAGTGTAACCCCTCAGATCACGCTGCACTGATGCTGTAATTCATGTAAAACAAGTCCCGACAAAGTACTAAGACATTCCTGTATAAAATCTTTATTTCTTTCTGCCAGTTTTCTGGCAAATTGAATTCAGCAACTCTGAAAGTCACAATCATCAAAATTTACTTTATGGTTAATCTTGTGCATGTAATGAATCTATGTAATCTATGAATTTCACTTTTTGAAATGTATTACTAAAATGAATACATTTTTTAAGAATAATTTAACATATTCAGATAAACTTGCCTGTGACAGACTGGCGACCTGTCCAGGGTGTACCCCGCCTCTCACCCACTGACAGCTGGAGATAGGAACCAGCAACCCCTCGTGACCCCAACAGGGATAAGCGTGTTAGACATGTGTTCAGATGACCATGACCACAAACTGACTTCTACAAATCTACAAATCCATCCATTTTCTAACGTGTCAGAGGCTGAAAGATGTAAAGATGTTCACTGATTTAATATGGCTGAAAAGTTTAGATTTGACCAAATGAGCTAACCAAAACAGACTCTTAATGTCTTTATTAGACTAACTTTAGATGTAACAAAAGAGCAAAAAAAAATAAAAATGTCTTGTAGTACATTTCCAGTCTTAATAGCAACAGTGACAGATGGACAGCCATACAAGTACGTCCTTGAAGTCTTCAGAGGGTAGGATAAACTTCATTCTTTCATCATTCTGTCAGTGTTTCACAGACCTTTTGTCTTTTTCAAAGAGTCTACATTCTGTGACATCTGGAGTCAGAGATTATATTACTTTTGACACATCTGTAGATAAAAAAAAAAGCTTCATCTTGAAGGGGACCTTGCCATTTTATTTTTTGCAGCAAAGAACGTTGGTTTGAAATATCAGTGTTGCTTTTACCAGAAGGACAAAGGTCTCTTATCTTTTGGATTTTGGGAAAAACGCTAAACTCACAGGGTTAAATGATTGGAGACCTGTCGCCCTGACATCTGTGGTCATGAAATCCTTTGATCGACTTGTGTTGAAGCGTTTTAGGGAGATCACAGGCCCCCTGCTGGACCCCCTGCAGTTTACAGTTTGGCAGAAGACAGTCAACTTTGGACAAGAACCCAGTCACCCTTCATCCAGCTCACTGTTGGGGTTCAGCCATAATAATAGATGTGAGACTGAAACAGACTCACTCCCTAAGTAACACCCCCTCACAGCAGGGTGCCCCCCAGGGACAATCTTCCTCTGTGCCCGCTGCTTCGAGCAGCACAGGAGAGACACGCTTTTCTGTGGACCTCGTGAGGAGAAGGTCTACACAGGAGGGACGAAGCGACCGTGGACCCGCAACCACATGGTTGCTAAATTATGTTTTTGTTGATCCTTTGCAATCATGTTAAAATTATAATAAAGTAGCTATTTTTATTTATTTGATGTAATACAATTATTGAATAACATTGTTTTTCTTTTTATTTATTTAGCTGCAGTTATCCTTCAAACGGGTAACCAGGTTTTTTTTTTTCCCTTCCAGTTTGGTTAGGAAGTGTGCTGACGTATTTCCCAAATCACTGCTGGGTTTATGTGGAGGATCGATTGATGTTGGCTAAACAAACAAAAAATAGTACAATATGAAGAAAAACCACAAAGCCTAAGAAAAATATTGTACAGTAATTATTAGGGTGGGAAAAGAAAGGTAGAATAAACTTGAAGTAAGGATAAAGTGCCGCTCTTGGTGGAATTCTGTTCTAAAACTGTGTACCATTTTATGAATGATGACGTTATTTATAATAACCATTATAGTCAGGCCTCCACACCCAACATCAGTTCCTCTCTTCACTGAGTTTCTGAGCCCCCAAATCAATTTCACATAAAAACACTCCTAAAATTTGTGAAAAGCCATCACAGACAGGTTGAAGCAGTTATAGCTGCAATGGGGAAAGGGTTTTTAATGTCTTCTTTTTTTACATTAAAATCATCAAGTTGTGGTCTATATAAAGTGGAACTGCAATGCTTTGGTTTGAATTTGTTGTTATTGTTATCTTTTATGTATTATCTTTTGCCTCTGTTCTGAGGTGCATCTAAGAGAAACTTGTTTTGGTGCTGTCTCTTTAAATCTAAAAGAGACGCTTCACATCCTGCAACCCTCCAGGTCACAGAGCGTTCCACTCCATCCCATAGGGCCATTTTTCGAGTATGCTGGAGGACGGCATAATGAACAACTTAACATTTTACCTATCCAATTGTAGCTTCTGCTTCCTTGAGCTTGGACTACAAAACCGCTCGAAGAAATGAAAATGGCGGATTCGTGAAATAAGTAAGCTGGAAGTCCTCGACCTTGTTTAGCAGCTCTGTAGCAAACACTGTGGTGTACAGTAATTATAAAAAAAAACAGAACAGAGAACAGCGAAAAATTAAGGGCTTAAAAAATATGACTCAAGAAGAATATAAAGTTATCTGGGCAATACCTGGAGAGACTACGTTCAAATTTTCTTCAGTCCTAGAGACTGAGAGTTCACAAGAAAATGTATGTCAGGGCTAAAAAAGTGGATTATGCATGAAACGTCCCCTTTAAGAAGGGGATGTCACTAAAGTTTGTGAAGGCAATTGGCTGTATAGTGTAGTTTCTCATAATTCTCCACCAAATTAACCAGCTAATGCATATTCAATTCAATTCAATTTTATTTATTTAGCGCCAATTCATGAACAGAGACACAACAAGAGAGACAAAAAAAGCACAGAAGCACACATTGATCTAGTAATCTGTTCTACATTAGATGGTAGTAGCGGGTGAGCCGTCTTCTCTGGATGATGTCACAGTTAACAGAACGCCAGACCAGGTGTACCTACTATGAAGAGAAAAGAGAGAGAACAGAAAGTTAAAGCAGAAATGACGCCACGCAAAATTAAGGAACAGTAGAACTCTATAGAGTGAAAAAATTAGATCCTGATGTCCTCCAGTAGCCTTGTGTTTTTATTTTGCTTAGTAAGTTAAACAAAAGTCACTGCAAAAATGAAATAAAAAATCAAACAGATTTTGCATGAAGCAATATGTTCAGTTTAGTTAAGTTTCATGATTATTACAGAATTTTGCTCTGTTTTAAGTTTAGAAATGTAGATCATTACCTGTTACATAATTGTGAATATGATCTCATACGTCATGCCCCTTTAAGGAGAGTAAAATGGCTGGATAGAATTGTCTCGTTGGCATTATATATTAGCATACTATGGTTTTGGTTAAGAGTCTAACTCTAACAAGTTGCAGCCACTAATCTTTGCAAAGGAATTGCTATAATTATTATTATCATTATTATTATTTTCTTGGTTGACGCAACAACTGCCCTCTTGAAGTAATGCTATAGGTGTCAGGAGTTTGAAGAACAGTGATTACAGATCTTACACGATGAAGTTGTGTTCCACGAACAGAATCAGTGTAATTAAACCACGAGCAGACCAAATTGTTGTTCTGTGGTTAGATAAATGTTCAAGCTTTTTACCTCTCCGACAGCCACAACTAGATGCAGCTGTGATCTGACAGGGGAAATTTAAAAGGGATGTTGCCAATAATTTGGGGATTTTTATGGGAGTCAGTAAGTGTCTGCTTAAAAACACTGCTGGTTTTAGCCGGTGTAATGTGATGGCTCTTAAATAGGCAGAGCGAAAGGTCGGGTTTTGTGAACCGATCCAACAGATGAAACGACTGGCTAAGCACCAAGGAGTTTCTTATCTGTTTTTACTTGGATTTTATCTAACAATGTAGTCAATTCATGGTACAAATATAAGGTCGACCGCTCATATTTCAAATTTCTGCTTTCGTGTTGCAGCAGAGACGGATCAGGGCTGTAAGCCTGGGCTTGGCCTTGGATGGGAACAGGAAAAGCCATTAGTGAGGAGAATTATCTGCATGCATCAATAAAAGTGGGTCCAAGCCCCATTTGCTGGAGTCCATCTTCCACATTGTACACAATATCACTATATTATTTTGTCAGGTGTTGCTCCATTGAATTTTAAAGCCGAGAGGAACACACAAATCAAACTGAGAGGTCTGGGTGTTTCGCTCTTCTGCATAACAAAGACGGTCATGCTATAGGAGAAAAATAGGATACCTGGTTATTTGGACTTTCTCCTCCATTTCTTCACCTCCTGGACAGATTTTAGTGTCTTATTAACTGAGTTCAGTTACAGATTAACTCTATAAAGAGAAGAATATGTGCTCCAGAGCCACACTTTCAAGTAAGAAAGCCCTTTTCACATGTCGGCACAATCTAACACCAAAAAAACAAAGCCATCTATCAACTTGTGGCCGGCTGAAGCGGAAGACACATGTGGAGAAACTCAGGGGAATAAATGTCAGTCACTCCAAGATTGTGCCGCTGCAGCACCACTACAGGGAGCTCTGCTGATGGACCCTGTCCAAGAGACTACATCTAGTGTGGGTCAGCAAATTCTGGTGGAGTAGGTGTCAACCTGCTGCTGCTGCAGGAAACAACGAGTGACCTGCATGGTAGATCAATGGCCACAACAAAATGAAGGTTTTGTTATACTCCTTTCTCAGAGGAATGTGTCATTTTAGGTTTTTAAAGAGCACTGATGTACCTGACCAAAATGCTTCTCTGCCAAATGAATTAAGGGTGCATAGCCACGTTATTTGACTTTTATTTTTAGTTTATACATCAGTTGCTCACTCTGGTTGCATACAAAGTTTTATGAAAGATTACCACGCCCTGCTGGCGTATTAGCTATTGTTGTTATCTGGTGTTTTATGCTTTGTTTTTGCTCAATTTCTTTGTAAATACAGCCTTTTTTGTTTATTTACGATATTAACGGAAGTACAACACTGCGCAGCAGGGGTTAAAACAAGGAAGCAGGTAACGGCTAATAGCATCTCCCAGCGAAACAATGAAAAAAGGTCCAAGTTCCCCTGTCTATTTTTAAGACTGGGCTTAAAACTTTCCTTTTTGACAAAGCTTATAGTTAGAGCGGCTTAGCTTACCCTGAGCTATCTCTGTAGTTACGCTGCTATAGGCTGCTGGAGAACATCAGCGTCTATTTTTCTGACTCTGCTGAGTTCTCCTACGGTTCTCCAATTTGCAAGAGTTTGTTGTTATTTCAACTTTTTGTTCTCTGTCATTTTTTTCTTCATAGTGGGTACACCTGGTCTGGCGTTCTGTTAGCTGTGACACCATCCAGGGAAGACAGATCACCTTCTATTACCATATAACATAGAAAGAATTCATGGATCAATGTGTGTTTCTGTGCTTTTTGTGTCTCTGCTCTGTCTTCTCTAAATCCCAGTCGATCAGGCAGATGACCGTTCACACTGAGCCTGGTTCTGCTGGAGGTTTTCCTCCCTGTTAAAAGGAAGTTTTCCTCTCCACTGTCGCTTCATGCTTGCTCAGTATGAGGGATTGCTGCAAAGCCATCGACGATGCAGACGACTGTCCACTGTGGCTCTGTGCTCTTTCAGGAGGAGTGAATGCTGCTTGTCAAGACTCAATGCAATCTGCTGGGTTTCCTTAGATAGGAATGTTTAACATTGGTCTATTACATTTTTTTCGCACATTTTCTTAAAATACAACCACAAACTTCAAAGGAAGGTTAATAACACAAACATATTAGTTCTTGTTTATTTGCTGCAAAACATGTACCTTAACATCTTATCATCCTGCTGTCTGGAAACATAATGATCAAGCATTAAATCCCATTAGCTTTGCATTATTCCTCTCCATCTGCTGGCTGTACAGGATCTGCTTCCTGAAGACTCTTCCATATGTTGATCTTTGCATTTGCTCACCAAACACAACCAAGCCCTGTGAGATTTAAACACATTACAAACAGGATTAAGTATCTCAGAAACATGTAAATAAGTTGCTAATTTTAACGTGGACGCTATGAATGAATGCAGTTTAGCTTGAGGGAGTATTTTTCCTCACTTTTGAACCTTTCAGAGGAAATGCGTTATCAATTATTTAAACTCAGTAGGTGGGTTGTGTTGATCCCTGGCTCTGGCTCACGCTGATGTATCATTTGCTTCCCAGAAGTCCTTGTCTTTTCCACAAGACCTTCATCATGCTAAAAATGTTTTAACCATAACTCACTGAGTGAACTGTATCCCACTCCGTCCTCACAGATGAGTCTGACCCTCTGTCTCTATGCTCCGGTGAGTCACAGACTAACAATAAAAGCCGTAGCACAAATACTATGATTCATAATTTGCTCGCGATAAAAGCCTGACTTCTGGAGAAATGAACTTGGTATGCTGTTTGTTTAACTAAGTTATTAATGTTTAAACATTTTTTCCCCTAATGTTTCCATAACAGTGTGTCCTTCAACATACACTCTGATAGAGCCTGAGGGCATTTTAATTGTTAAAGCAAGCAGATAAAAAAATGCCACAGCAAGTTTAGTTTAAAACATAAATATTTATCTAAATAGATATATTCTATGCTGACAATACTTTAAACTATTGGAATGACCTATGTTCATTTTCTTATGAGGCAGAAAGGAACCATATATGGGTTGGATTCATCCTTTTTGATTAAGATCAGCTTCTATCCTATGCCTTGCAAATGCAGTCTGACCCCCTGGACTTTTTCACTTTTATACATGTTAGAAACACAATGTTTAATACATTTGTTGGGATGTTATGTGGTAAATCAACACAAAGTATAGCATAGTTGCTAAAGAAACACATCCTCACAGCATGAAGCTGCCACTACCGTGTGACACAGGGGGGGATGGTGTGTTCAAGTGTATGTTTTCCACCTCACAGAGCATCACACATGTAGGTTGAAAAGCTTTAATTTCTCTCTTATGAGTCCAGGGCACCCTCTTCTCCTGTGTTTACTACTTTCTGTACATGACATCAGGTAAAATTTGAACTGTTGATTGGATGCGAGTGTTTCTGAGTATGTTTTTACCAGAGTTGTGTATATATAGGAAAGAGAATGTAAAATTTGTGGTTATTAAAAGAGAAATACTCTTTGTTCTCTGTAAGATTTCCAGCTTTAATGTGATTTTAGTGTCTTTGTAGTAATGTTTGCCCTAATTAAAAATAAAAAGTCTCCACCTGCATCTGAGTAGTTGAGGGGCCTCACAACATCACTCCAGGGGCCCCCGTACCCCCGGGCCGCACTTTGGACCCCCAGTTATTTACTGTCCAGTTAGTAAAAGTGAGACATGCCTTATACAACAGCAGCTTAAGTCCAAAAAACATCACAAAATCTCCACATTTATCTTTAATGCAGAAAAATATGACCTCACCAAGCATATATTCGAGAGTTTTTAACTATGACAAAACAACTTCTTCTTGAGTCAATATACATAATGTGAAACAGCGGTAAAAGACAAAATAAAAAAGTATTTTCTATTGAAAATTAAGTTTTTTAATCATTTAAGAAATAAATGACAAGCCTTTTCCATTTCTTCTTTATGGGGGAAATGGTTAAGAAGTCATGAAGCCTGTTCTGCGTGCACGAGATGCTGCAAAGGTGACTCAAAGTGCCTGCTGTAGTAACCATGGTAACCAGCAGAGCAGATAATGGATTAAAATGTCCTCTGGATGTGATGTGAAGTAGTGGTGGAGGAAACAGTACCATGCTTTTATGTTTTTATTTACAACGGAGGGAAAAAAAGTCTATTTATTCATGACTGAATCATTTTCTGCCTTCACATCCAATCACCTGTTCTAATCTGTTTTTTAACTACCAAAGCCGTATGAAATAGACTTTTAACTAGAAATTTTAACCACAAAACGAACTGTAACCTGTGATGAAACCACTTTGGACACAGGCAAAATAAGCTTCTAACAGTTCTCACAATATTCACACGTACCTGAAAACATAAACAAAGATTAAAAAGTTCACTCGTGTTTAATTACCCCTGCATCGCAAAACACATTAGTGTTAGTTTGGCTGTATATTAAATTATACTCTCAGTTTTGTTTCTTTTGTTTCCAATCCCAAACCCAGTGAGTGTTCATGCTAAATAATTTGAACTTCAAAATTGACCAACATTTTTTACAATTACGATTTTCATGCCATATCCAAGCCCCAAATTACACATTTACTATCCACCCTGGCATAGTGTTGATTCCACCATCATGTCATGTCAGTCATCATTGTGATTGGTGGGAAGAAGAAAACACAACGATCCCCCTGGTTTTGCGTTACCCGTTTGTAAAATCCTACAATTACCAAAAAATACAATAAATCATATAATGCATGAATTATATAGATTAAATGTTACAGAAACTTGATACTTTCATTTGCAACCTAAAAAAGATTGTTTAATTGTAAATTGCCATTACTGGTTATGATACTCATTTCACTGCATGAGCATCCAACCAAGAAGCCTAAATTCTTGAATCTCTCTGTAGCTTCTGTAACCTTTCATTCAACACTTCTCTGCTTTGTTTTTGATTAGAAACCCATCTTAAATGCTCTGTAATTATAAAGTGGCAATTTTTGCATCCACATCTTCTGTGTTTTCTTTATTTTGTCTTTCTTGTATTGTTGTTCCAATACACGAAAACAGATTGTATGTACATTGTTTTTATATTTGTCTCTTGTGAAACAAGACCATCCCAATATCATGAGAAATTAACAGCAATATGCCATGTATAATATCATGTATTACAAATGTTTAATATACAGATTAATATACAGAACTACTTTGCAGAGAAGAACTATATATATATATATATATATATATATATATATAGTACCACTTCTATCCAGTGACTTACTTAAATGCAGAACTTGGGTTACTAAAATCTGATTTTAATGAATTCATTGAAATTGGCTAAATGCAGCAAGTTTTCAAAGAAATACTGAACTAAATCCCATCCTTGTTGCTGATTTTTTTTTGTTTTAAAAAGGGATGACCAAACAATTTGTTTTTTACCGTAGGAAAATTTGCATAAAAATTATTTTAGCGAAGATGGCTCTCAGACAGACGATTTGAACTCAAACAGCCGTTTATCAGTCCGCGGCAGGAGGAATAAAAAAAGCTCAAAATATTACAGTAAACTGGCATAGCTGTGAATTTTACAAAAGGCAAATGTGTAACACCCTTTTTCAAGTTTGGAGCTACAATGATTTACACATCCCTCTCGCATGTAAGATCTAACAAATTTGTTTAATCAAAATATTGTATGCTCATATTTTGTGGAGCAGGTAAAAACAAAACAAACAAAAAAAAAAAAAACACACACACACAAAAAAAGTTGCTGTATGATGTTTATGTAATTTTAGCTTTTTTACGTTATATCTTATGGGTCCCAATTACTTTTCACTAGATAATTTTGGCTCATTAGATTGATGTTTTTAACTTTTACTTTGATCTTATCTGCTTACTGAGACGAGTTACGACACATAAGACAGTGACTGAGTTGCTGTCCATGGTTCTGCAAAATTCCACATTAACAGGCAATGAAAAGACAAAAATCAACATTTTTCATGTAACTGCTTGTTTTTTTCTTTGATAATGCCTCATACTGAATACAAAAGAAGCCAAACAATTTGGATTGCCAATGTTGAACGTGTATTACAGTTAAATGTTTTACACATTTGGAATAGAGGAGAGACGCGTTTGGTAAGCCAGACATTTACAGTGACATTCATTGTACCCTAAAACGGAATTTGCATTTTAACTTTGTGCACTTAAAGTGATGAATTCAATAAAATCACATATTGCCCCGAAAAAAAATGTGTCTGCAGCTGTACTCTGGAATTTATTTAAAGTTTCTTGCATTGATTTAGTTTAAAATGAGGTTAGAAACTGGGTCTGCTTGACATTTATATCTACAGCCTCTGTATGGTTTGGTAATAAAATCGGACATCTGTTTCAGCAGTAAAGCATCAGAGAAAGACCTGTTTTGACACTCTCAGGCATGGTGTGATGTTGCAGATCAGTTTAGGCTTCGTCTTCGTTAATGCTTATTTCTGCACTGGCATTTTTTTTTGTGTCAAGACAATTATCAACAGGACTTATATTCAGAGGAATGTAAACGTTTGCTGGTTGATTGATTGTCTGGTGCGAAAAAGAAAGTAAGGAGAGTCAAATTAAGACCTTAAGGTGAAATGCCTGAAAGTTGAAATTTTGTGGTGAATGGAGGCATTGGCTGAAATGTTATTAATCAGTAGATTTTTTTTATCAGTAGATGTGATAAAGCATGCACTTTACGCTATAGCAAACACTTTGGACTGCATACTACAGAACTGTCTTTTTAGAGAGAACAAGTGGACTTGTTGTGCTGTAGATTTAGTCAAAGCATGGTTAGACAGTTTCAGCCCAGAGCCCTTAAACATGAGGAGCCCATCAACTTGTTCTGATGTTTTAGTGAAGCTTATTTATCTAAATGTCTAAAAGAGCATATGAAGGTTTCTGTTGGATGAGATGGAGCAAAAGGCTAGTTTAAAGGGTACATATCATGCATGATCCACTTTTGAACCCTTAAATACATTTTACGCCACCGTATTACTGTGGAACTGCTAAACAAGGTCGTGGATCAACAACTTTTATTTATCGCTGTGATTTTGAAGTGTATTGTTCATCACGCCGCCCCCCAGCATACAACAAAAATGGCAGATCAGGGTGAAGTGGAGCGCTCTTTGACCTGGAGGGTTGTGTAGCGCCTCCTTTAGATTTAAAGAGACCGCACCAAAACAAGTTGCTCATACGCACCTCAGAACAGGTGTAAAAATTAGAATGGGGTAAATTAGCGAGTAATTCAGACCAAAGCATTGTGGTTCCACTTTACATAGACCACAACTGAATGATTTCAATGTGAAAAGTAAAATCAGAAAAGCATCATATGTCTCTTTTAATTTAAATAACTGTTTTGTTGAATTAAATAAAACAAATTTGTGAAATATACCAGTCATCACATATTCATAAAGTCAAATGTTTGAAAGGAAAGGATATGCTTCATTTAAAGTTGAGTGATAACATGCTTTGGGTTACCTGGTGCTAATTGACCAAACCACTTCTTGAACGAAATAGTTTTTACATTCAAAGTGATATGGTGCTGTGTGTTGTTTTTTTGGAACATTTTATTTATTGACATTTTCAAGTAAAGCATTACACTTTAGAAATTTAGAGGCTGTATAATTGTCATTAGTTATTAACCCCCCACCACCACCCCTAAGGCACGAGTGAGAAGCTAAAGGACAATACGGTAACCCCCCCGCCCCGCCCCCCAAAAAAAACACATTTACTTACATATTGAGTGCGCTATAGGGTAAAACAAGACACAACGTACATAGATTCGATCTGGAAATAATAGCGAAGAACTGGATGACATTCCATAGATAATGTTTCGTTAAACCAAATCTTTTTAGGTTGTTTGTTTAGACATGAAGTGACCTCAAAAATCAATCCCTGATTCAATTCGAGGTTTGGACGTCACCTATAGGAGCATGTCTGTTATTAAAAAAGGTTACAAATCCTACTTAACATTTATCAAACAGCGACATTTGTTTTCTGGAGATTAAACATAATCTTTTCTGAAGGCAGGTATGATGACAGCTCTTTTAGCCACAGAGAAACAGGAGGTGGGATCTCATGGTTCCAGTTGATAGCTATACATTTATAGGCTGCAATAAGGGCTAATCTGATGAAGCGAGTATTAACTCTCATATTTCCTGGTAAGAATGACAGGTCTCCCAATAGCGTAAGCCGTGGCTTGGCTGGGATTCACACCCCCACAATAGCTTTAACAGGGTCTAAAATGGAGCTCCAATATTGCACTAAAAATCTGCACGTCCGACACATGTGGAGAAGAGATCCTGTTTCAGTCTTACACCTAGGGCAGTATTACTGCATAGTTACAGAGTAGTTACTGCTTATCTTATGGAGACGGTGAGGCGTCAAGGAAACACTATGATTAAGGTTAAACTGTAATTTGTGTCGGTTGTTGTAGGAGAACGATTGAGAGCTACTACAAATCTCCTTCCATTCGAAATCCTTGAAGGCAGAGTTAGTTTTCGTTTCCTGATTAGATTTAGCATTGAGTGTTTTATGTTCTGCCAGGCTCATTAGTATGTCATAAGCATAGGATAAAAAGCCCTTAGAGTTATGCTTGTCTCGCATCATACCGTTTGTCTCTACACCCACCCTGTTGTACCCTAATGAATTCTCTGACTTGCAGGTATTTAAAAAATGTGCAGAGGGCAGCCAGAAAGAGAGCCTCAGTTGCTCAAAGGATCTTAGATTATTGTGCTCATAAAAATGTCCAAAAGTGCTTATGCCTCTGATGTACCAGCCTCTTGTAATATTATCTGTCAGTGGCCTGGTAATGCTGTTGTGGTTTTTGATACACAGATTGCATCTAGAAACATTTGTAAAAAAGACTGTAGCTCTCAGGAGCATGATGTGAAGCTAAAGGCGGAAATTCAACTGAAGAAACTCTTGCTTACTTCCATCCAATCGGAGGCTGGTCCGCCTCCGATGCAGCCAATCCGCTTTGAGCCACACCTCCTCGAAGCCCAATCATCATCCAGTGTTCACCTTAAAAGCAACTCCAAATCATCTCTCGGCCTGCTTTTCAGCAAGCGCAAGAACCGTCGCACCAATGTTGGATTTCGATTCAGACGACCATTTCAACCTATACCCTTCTCCAACCTTGTAGCAAGCTCCATCTGACTTTTCCTCGATGCTCCTTCAACCTCGCCCTTTCCAGAGTGTAGTTCCTTCTGGACTCTCATGGAGTTCCCTGTCACTCTTAAATTGGTCCGGCAGAAGACCGCCATGTTGAGCCTGGTTCTGCCAGAGATTTCTTCCCAAAGGGGAGTTTTTTCTCCCCACAGTTGCTTCATGCTTGCTCATCAACAGTTTATGCAAACTTTGTTTATCCAAGTTTGATATTTAACTCAAGCAATTACCTTGGAAACCAGCCTCTATGGATTAACCAACTTCATCTATCTAAACTCCACCACCAGTTTCAGGCCTGGGGAAAATATCCCTATTCTCATACATCTGCTTATCTACATTAAAGCATAAATCAGCGTTTATGTTTCCTGCCGAGGTCTGAGCGCCAAAGTTTAAATTATTGTATCAATAAATTCTTCTAATTGCCTTTTCTCTCTTTGTGAGTTTTTCAGATTGAACTTATTTTTACCAGCGGGCTCAGTAGTGCAATTTCCTCACTGCTAAAACTTACCACAGCCAACCTTTAGTGATGTTATAACAAAGGAATAGAGCTTAGGAACGACAGCAACTCGATGATAAATATGTTGGCCTTGAAAAATCCTAGAGCAGGGTCCAATGATTTTGCAGCACAGAGTGAGCTGAGTTTACCAACGTTCTGCAGAGCCTCTCGTTAGCAACATATCTTCAGACCTTATGGGTCCTACAGGTTAGTTTAACAAAAGGGTGTAGATGGCGTCATGAAAGGGATTTCCATCAAGAATCAAGAATCTTTTATTGTCACCGCTTGCTAATGTGGTGAAATTCTTTTTGAGACAGACACTGGCTCAGGATGCACACAAACAATGTATACAAGTAGAGTCAACAGACACAATTTTCACCCCCTACCCTTTTTCTTTTAATATATAGAGATAAAGTCAGTCGGTCAGCTGCACTGGCCAACCACACTTCCTGAGAAGCCCAAGTGTAGAAAATAGTCTTTAGGGTTAAGGTTAGTCAGTCCTTTCTGAACGATATTAATTACTGTGTTGCTGCATTAATTAATCACTCAAAGCTTCTTTGATGATACATTCATGTCTGCAGTAAATTCTGTGCCATAAACTTAAACCAGAACTGTGCAAATATGCATTCACAGTAGCGTTATTGTAACATGTAACAGACTCAGTCTTCTGAGCAGGGGATGATAGCCATCACAGCTTTTGTAAAGAAGCTGTTTCTGAGTCTGTTAGTTCTGGATTTAATGTTCCTGAAATGTTTACCTGATGGAAAAGGGGCAAACCGTGCATTGCCTGGGTGGGTGGGATCAGTGGCAATGCGTCTGGCCCTTCTCTGAGTCCAAATCCTGTAGACGGCATCCCTGTGCCGTCCTCACCACCCGTGCTAAGTCCTTCCTCTCCTGTGCTGCGCAGCTTCCATGGCTGAGCTGCAGCTGGATTCATGTCCTACAACAAGTGCACCACAGAGCATCTGATGCAGTGGTGTAAAACTCACAGCCTCTTGATCTCTACAGTAGAAATGAGTTCTCTGGCGTGATTAATCATGCCTCTCTGTCTGACAGTCTAATGGCTGAGTCTGGGTTCTGCTGTCTTCAGGAAAAAAGCATTTGTTTGCATTATGTATAAAGGTTGGTGCAGAGGGAAATACGCTGTGGGTCTGTTTTGCAGTCATTGGGGGTCAGCTACTTGGTTCAGTTGAAATCAACCAATAATGCTGCAGCATACTAAGAGACATCTTTCATGCTGTAAACACGTTGGGGATTACCCCTCTTATTGGGATATGCGTGTGCACCAGTGAACAAAGCACACTTTACTTCCTTTCCCACCATGAATAAGAACAGCCAGTTTAGTTCTCTGCACCAGAGTCCTGACCGTAACGAGACAGAATACCTTCAGGATGATTTAGAGCAGAGACCGTGAACCAGGCTTTCTCGTCTGACATATAAACACATTACAGTGTTATCATTGTTCCTTTAATTTCCTCTTCGTTTGAACTCCGATATACTTCAATTCCAGAACAAACAACAGATGTTGAAAATATCTGGTGCTTTCCTAAACATAAAGAAACATTGGCCGAAAGAGACGTCACTTGACTGGAAACTGGGATTTGTGGTTTCTCAGCCTTAATTAAGTCCAGGTCAGGTTTGGGTTGAAGGATATGAGTTTGGAACATCAGCATGGGATCAAAGGGAGTCAGTAGTGCAATGTTTGAAGATTCACATATTCTTCGTTGAGGTTCTCATGTCTAAACATTAAGGTTACAAATAAAAGAGCACCATATTTCCACAGAGGCGGGTGTAAACTCTGAACAGATCATTAGTCAGAACAAACCATGAATTAGAAAACAGTGCAACGCTTCTCAGCAATTATAAAAAAAATAAGAGTTTATACAAAATAGAATAAAAATGCATACATAGAACTAAATAAATTGATGGCCGATGTGATGTAAGCCTTCAACAGAATCAGTACACTGCCTAACATAAACCATGAAGAATGTGAATGAAAAGTCTTTGAAATCATCTACATAAAGACAATATTAAGGATGAGACTTGAAAAATGCAAAGTATTCAACATCAGAACATGGTTACGCAATTTTGAATCAAAATAGTTGTTTCTGAAAATGGCAGCTTTCCATACTAAATAGCCCTTTTTTAGTTTAGCTAGATTAAAAAATCCTATTCATCATTTGAATAAATTTTTTTTACTTTATTAGGCAGTAAATTTGCATTTTTATTCAACATTTAAAGCTGCTATGTATATCTCCACCAACAACAAACAATCAATAGAATTTAATTAAAAAGACAAGATTCACATTAAATAAAGGGTGATACTGAAATAGTAGATATAATTTAGCAAACATACAGATTTTTTACATGAGTAGTAAAGTTTATTTGGAATTTAGCATAATGGTAACAAGCACACATTTATTTACGAACTGGAACCAAACAGAAATTAAAATTTACACATAAATATTTGTGACTATTGGAAAATCAAGGAAATATTTTCCCCAAGTAAAATTTAGTATCTATCTGCAATAAAAATCTTATTATGGCTGTGCAGATTTCCAGCAAGTTAAATATAAAAGCTCAGCAAGAAGCATAAAACACTCTTGAAGTCACCATTTTCCTCCGTTTGATGCTTTGGAATTAGCTTTTTAAAAGTATGTGCCATACGTTTAACTTTCTGCTGCTGTAAAATCTGAAAAAAAAACAAAACAGTATTACAATTTTTTTAGACTTGCTGTACAGACAGACAGACATACAAGAATGGAAGAAGACTAACAATTTAAAAAGACAAACAAAAAACATAACAATGAGTACAAATTTAAATTAAGTTGTAAGTTCACTGTTATTGAACAATAAAAGCTACAACACTCTTTCAATATATATTAACAGAAACATAAAATAAACAGTAATCAATATCTGAATGACAACATTATATATCCTGCTGCTGATATATCATTTTGTTCTGAATGAGTTTAGCTGGAGTTTAATCAGATTTACCAGATAGCTTACAACCACATGAATTGCTTTTTCACTGATTATTAGGATGGACGATTTTTAGTTTTTGACCCAAAAACAGGCAGTTACGATCCCAGCGTGACAGATTTAGTAAAAAATGAATAAAATGAAAAGATGGACATATAAGCCAAAACTGCAGATGGCTTGGAGGAAGAAAAACAACAACAGGGTTCAAACATGGGGAGTCGGAGTCCAGCAGAAGAAAGGCATGACAGCAGGTGAGGGAACAGGCAACAAATCCAGGACCACAACATTAGGACATGACAAATAACTGAGGAAACCTAGAAGTTTATATGTAGGAAGGAGGACGCCGAAACAAGGAGAAGGAGGGGCACAGGTGTGAATACAGGGAGAAACTAAAATGAGAAAAATAGCTTATTAAAATAAAATGGGAATTCCAACTACTATTTTATTGGTTTTCTATGTACAGTGCTTTGAGTGAGTGAACTTTCTTTGTTAGCTTCCTTTCACAGACAAAACCATCAAACTCACCTCAATATTTGCATTCTGGGCAATGTTTAACACCAGTTCACGGTGCAACAACCTCAATACACTGGTGAAGGAAAGTAGAGGGCTCGTTAGATCCAGGATATCTGAGCCATGATTTGAAGTGGATAACATCTTCTTTCTACTCAGAACAAAACATGGGACTCTTCTTGCTGCAAAAGGTCATGAAACGTATGGGGCGTTATGCGTAGTTCGTTACTGTCAGGAATTAACAAATAAGTGAAAAGCAACAAGCAGTATGGCTGAAGGGTGGATGTCCTCCAGTGGCCAAACAAACACTGAAGAACTGCACAGCTGAAACTGAATCGGATGAAATAATAAATCAGGTCTTATTCAGAGCGTATTGCTGTCGGGACAAATTGATCGTCCACTGTAAAACCAATTAACCAACCTGCCGATTGGCTGCAGCTTTCTCACAGCAGGCTGACTGTTTACATCCACTAAGCAAAGACAACCAACAACATATCAGAAATAACTGTGAGCTAAAACATTTAAAAGCGTAGTAGTTTCTGTCTTCTTAATTTCCTATGATGATGCAGTAGTATTTGAATCTAAACTGTCATTTCAGATTTATTGTTAATAGAAAATCTAAACATATTTTTATTTTGAATTATTTTAGGGTTTGAAAACACGTTTTTTTAGCCAACATATTTACTTTAAACTTTTACAGAATAAAGTCTACAAACTAAAGTAAACAAGCCAAGAAATGCGCAACACTTGGAGCACCTGAAGAGAAATACTTTTTTTTGTCTGTACATATAAAAATATCCATTAGATTCTGACTCAGAATGTCACTACGCTTGGGTTCAGACCAAACTAAAAAAAAAAAATATTTCAATCCATGTCACCAATTTATATTCATTGCTTGCAATCATCGAGAGCCTCTCTGAGAAATGTACTCTCAACTTACCAACAGAGCTTTCCTGAATGAATCTGCAAAGCTCTATCTTCGCTTGAAGTTTGTAAATGGCCCAAAACGGGTCTGAATCTGCCTCTGTCACTGCCACTTGCTTGAGTAGAATCACTACGTGACGCCTCAAACATGAAGGCCCTTTAAAGATGCGCCACCAAACCACATGAGTGCGTTGAGTGGTTATGTGATTTATCTGGATTTCCTGTCCAATTTATCCCGTTCACACCCTGCTGCCATATTTAGAAATGTGATGTGCAGCATACAAATGATTACTATTTCAGCAGAGCCCCCTCGGAGTCTGAGCTTGAAGGATCCCTCTGATGTCCAATTAGTCGTGTTGTTGTCCGACCTGGAACTGATCCACACACAATCGCTTATGTCAAATGAAAAGCCAAACGTATTGTGATGCTGTTTGTATGTGAGCTGACTCATGCTGACTACTGATCTTCTTTTAGTGTTGTTCACATTCATCATAAAATACCAATTAGCTATACTTGGTGAATGATTTTGTTCCCTTCTGGAGCAAATAAACCTGATGTGACAGATGGTTTACTATGTTAACCATCTGTCGGAAGAGAGCAGGTAGAGAGGGAGTTTACAGTAGGAGGTAATGTGAAATGAATGAGGAACAGCTGCTGATTGTTTTCTTTCATTCTTATAAATAGTCTGTTTTCATTCTTATAAATAGTCTGTTTTCAAGAATCAAGGCTCTTTTATCGTCATTATGTCAACATAATGACATTTTGGTGAGACATCGGCTCACAATTTACATAGATTCATACACAACAGACAGACACAGCAAGACCTACTGCTTTCAATTACCTGGAAGCACCGACAACACTTCCTGTGAGAAGCAAAAAGTGTGCAAATAGTTCTTAGCATCTGATGAGATTCAACAGTTTGAGTCAAAAAAAGACAGATAGCAGTCACTTTGCAGAACGATGTAACTCAATGCGCAATTGCATGAACGAATCAGACAAAACTGAGGTGAAAAGTGTGCAAATAGTCATTAGCAAAATACTTTAATGTTCAAATTAAGTGATGCTCAAGACAAACAGGCAGGTGGCAGTCAGTTTACAGGATGTAAAATACTGTGCAATCGCATCAATGTATTAGACAAACAATCCTGGAGAAGTTTAAAGTGTGCAAATAAACATTAGCACGTGAGAGACTGTAAATAATTCTCAATCGGATCAAATACAAAAATATGCATATACATTTTGGACATTTCTCAAAATCACCCTACTCAGTTGCACACTACTTTAATATCCTAAGTATGATATTTTCAGTAACTGTACAGTATTTTATTTCTTTTTATTTAGTTTTAAATTTAAATTTCCCCATTATGGGACAAAATAAAGGACCTTTCATTCCTGATGTTTTCTAGTTCATATGTACTTTACTGTATGAGTTGAAGTAACAAAATGCTCTGAAAGCTAAAGTCACAATCTTAACGGTTTATATGTCATTATTTTTAAAAGTGTGTTATGGCTTGTACCATATTACAGTTCTTTTGATTAAGGTCTGAAAAACAAAACTCACGGAAGGCTTAAGTTCACATTTCTGTCCATAGCACATTTAAAAACAATGTAATATTGGCTAATCTACTGTACATAAAGTAGAGAAAGTACAGGCAAAAGGCAGCTGAGAAAGGACCCAAGCCTTGTCAAAGATGACATCCCATTAAATTCAGGCCTAAATGCATCACGCAGTGATTTTCAGCAAGGACAAGGAAGGAAAAATTTTGTCTTTAATGGAGATCTAACAAACTGGCACCCTGCCTCGGGATTTAAAAGTGAGATGTGGCTAGCCCGGCTCACCTGTACCCACAGGGAGTTTTGGAAAAGCAACATTTATTTCTTTAGAAATAATTTTTTTAAACTCACTTTCAAATCTTTTCACCATAAGATAAAATAAATGTATTATATTTTGTTAAATACTCTTCACACATCTTTAACTGGATTGTGCTGTAGCCAGATGGATGGAGTGACATTAGGCTGTGTGTAAATAACTATGGCCTTGTTTACACGAGATGAACACAATACATTTTCATAAACGATTAATAAAAGCGTGCATCAAGGACGCAGCACAACTGAAAAAGCTGTGATAGGTATACTGGCCCCATCGGTGGCACTGTGACACTGACAAAGGAACATGCAAAAAACAATGCGGCGTATGCACAGACAACTCATGTGAGGCAAACACAGCATTCTGGTGGGGGACCAGACACACGCTGTGTAGAGCTGGGTGGTTAGATAGGAAGAGTCAGAGGACGCTAATAACAGGCATAACAAAAACTCTAACACCGGACGGCGCCATCTTTGTTGTTGTTTGTGTGAGTGAGGCGCATGCAGGTTACAGAGGGAGGCAAAGCTACAACGTCATGGCTTAAGAAAAGATGCGACTTGCATGTGCACAAGAAAAAACTAAACCGGTATTTTGAAATGTATCCACTCAAAATGATCGTTTAGGGTCTCCCAAAGCAATATCTACGTGAAAATATTTATGTTTCGCTTCACATTTCAGGCAGTTTCAACTACACTCATCTTGGTTAGCACAGAGACATTTCTGGGTCAACTTCTCTGAGTGAGATACCTTAGATGTAGCTCACTTAGAGAAATAATAAGTATTTTTCATTGGACCAGATGTTTTTGAGGACTCATCTTCACCTGATAGACAAGAGGAAGCACTTTTACACCCTCTTGAGTAAGTCCACCTCTCTGAAGGAGCCAATCACTGCACTTGTTCAACTCCATTACTTGCAGCTGCAAGGATTTGAATTTCTACGGGAGGCTGATCACAACAAGTTATAAGACTTGGTAGATATACAACAGAAAGCCTTATCAGTGAGGTATGATTCTGTAGCCACATTTCATAAGTAGTTTACTTTATTAATACTTGTATACTTAAAAAAATATTTTGCTAACATTTTATTGATACTGAAAATGAGAAATTATAAGTCTGAGAAACACTTTCTGATGAATAATGGTAATTGGTAATCTATTAAAAACTTTTGCAACATTTTGTAGGTTTAAAACAATTAAGAACATCTTATTTTTTGGGAAATTTTATAAATATAAAATAGGCAACCCTCAATAAAATGTATTTTTTATGACTTTAAATGGGACCTGGAGCTCATAAACCATCCCTCCCAGAGGTATACTGCTGACATCAGGTTCTCAGAAGTGAAGTTTATTTTTATGAGCAGCTTTAATCGTTTTTCTGCAGGGATGGAGCCAACACTTTATGCTGACACCGAGCATGTGTACATTGCAGATCTGTCCACTCATTTATCTCACCATCTTCCATTTTTTTATTTACTCTACAGGCTCTGAACATATTTTCTGTTTTTAGAACAAGTACCGGTTATTATCCTGATTTTAAAATCCTTTATGGTTTTTGTATCATGTGAGTTTTTAATGTGCATGATTTAAATCACCCTTTTTGTTTCAGTAAAATGTATTTTCGTGTTGCATATGTGCTTTGAGCTTGGGTTTTCTGGCTCTGAAATATGATTGTCATATGTTGTTTATCTACCCACATTTTATCTAAACACATGACTCACCCAGGTTTTATTGAACATATGGAATATAAACAAGAAACACATAGTCGGAATTCAACTCCATACCTCCGACCTCCGGGTTGGAAATGTTAACTGGAACGGCTCCTTAAGCCGGAAATAAGAGTTAGAAAGTCGGTGCAACAGGATGGTACCGACTTTGGCATTCATCATGACTGCATCTCAGATCATCTGTGCGTAAATGTTGGCACTTTGAATGTTTGTAGCAGTTGCCAATGATTTATGTAACAAATGGGAAGTCGAAGATGCACAACTTTGTAGCGTTTATAAAATGGGATGTTTGAATGAGCATTACATGTAAACCAATCTAGCGCATAATTTTGTTAATCAAGAAGTCATTCATGAAAATATCTTTGTAAAACTGCAATGATGTTATTTTGGGGGGCAGGGTGTTATATTGACTAGGTCCAATATTTGGGAAGGTCATATATATATATATATATATATATATATATATATATATATATATATATATATATATATATATATATATATATATATATTTTTTTTTTTTTTTTATTATTATTTCTATATTATCCGCTCAGCAACTTCTAGCTGTCAGGATCCTCTTCATCCGTCACTATTTTGTGTTCTGGTTGATTCTCTACAGATGTGCCTGGCTCCTGTATGCCTGCATGTTGTAAACCTTGTTTTATCTATTAAGTCCTCACATGCAACTCCCGGCCTCTCGTTTGTTCTTCGGTCCAAATCCAAAAACATTATATCTATCTATCTATCTATCTATCTATCTATCTATCTATCTATCTATCTATCTATCTATCTATCTATCTATCTATCTATCTATCTATATATATATATATATATATATATATATATATATATATATATATATATATAGAGAGAGAGAGAGAGAGAGAGAGAGATAGATATATAGATATATTATGGAGAAATTTAGGCTTACCATATAAACCACGTATCTTATGTTGTGTTCATCATTGTAGGACTGTATTTATTAATCATTTCTTAATTCATGCAGCATGTATTTAGTTCAGACATTTTTGCTGTGACATCACTTTTTCCTTGCTCACATTTTGATGGATTAAAGATATCTTTAATCCATCACAAATGCCTCCTGACTGAGACAACCTTTTTATGAAAGTGAGACCACAAAAACATTCCATGGAAATTAAAGAATTGGCCAGTCTCTGTAAACTGATCAGAAGGGTGGTGTTTAAATACAGTCTATGAACTTTCTGTTCATTGAATTACAAGTAAGTACAGCATTAGCGTGGCTTGTTAACCAAGAGGAAAGATAAAAGCACCAGTCAGTAAAACTAATAAAGCTGCTATAGCATTCATCAGGTTCTGGCTGGACCAACTGTTGCCATCTGGTAGAAACTGCCCGTCACTTGCAGGAACATTGATATAGATGATCTAATGAACACGCCTGTGCACTGAGCAGTGAAATATTTAAGGTTGTGCCTTTGGCTAATTTGTTTAAACAAGAGCTGAAGCTTCCCCTAGAGACACTGACTCCATCTGTTGTGGATGCCGGTTTTATCCAGGGAAAAACACTGACCACATTGACACGGGCAGTCATTAAAGTCAGGATTGATCATGGACCTGCTGCATGATTCAGTGTTTAACTCAGAAGTTGGTGCAGGTTAGGGTGAGGGGATACATTTTGAATGACCACAGCAATCTAACAATACACTGTTGTCAGAATAACTAAATAGAAAAGCTGTAAAAAACAAAATTTTCCTCTTCCTCATCCAAGCTTTGCTGCAATATTGATCAAAGCAGAATGCTTGTCAAATCAATAAAAATCACATGGTTCAGCTGTTTCCTGAGAAGTATTTTTTCTAGCTTTAAACCCAGCTTATCGGAGTAATAATTACACCAGTCATTTGAGAAAGACTTCTGAATGTTATCTCTACTAGGAATTATTAAGGTATGAACGGCTGCTTGCCCACAACCCAATGCTGCTCTGCAAGAGTATTTTGTATTTTTAAAGACATAACAATTCATTAAGCTTCACAGGCCATTTGCAGGACTACAGCTAAAATTACCTCTGAAATTAAATCAGACTAAGCTTTTCCAAAATTATTTGCTAAATGTCAGACATATATATATATATATATATATATATATATATATATATATATATATATATATATATATATATATATATATATATATATATATGTGACCCCATGAGGGATTAGCGAGCTAGAAGATGGATGGATGGATATATATATATAAATGATAGTTTAATATATTTTCTTAGACTTTGATAGAATTTCTCCTAAACTGAATAACTCAGGTATCTTCCAATAACCTTCTCACCTTTGTTTGCTTGTTTGCTGAGGTCCTTTGTCACATGTCTTCCCCCTTCTTTCAAACCCCCTTTCCTGTCAGTCTACTGTATAAAAAAGCTACTACTGCCGTTAAAAAAAACTCTGTTGTCCTTCAGCAACTTTGCACCTAATGCTTAGGAACATGGTATATTTGGAAAACACGTTTAGCCCCAGTTTTTGACTTCTGGTCTCAATATTTTTCTCTAACATTTCCCATCATGGACCGCGGAACGCATTTCAAATTGGTCGGGCCCATCAGGCAATACTCCCAATATCACTACCCATCACATACGCACGCGCCCGCATACATAAAACACCAGCATCCCCTTGATCACGCAACTGATTTGCGTCACATGACACAAGACAAGCCAATCCATTTTTAGACACCAGGATTTATTGCTTTCTCATAGGCTGTGGTCCCTGAGCATGATAAATGTGTCTGCCATGTTATAATTAAAATCGGCACCGAATTTTTATTTAACTTTTTTTCTGACGTTCCAGCACACACGCCCCGGATTTATTTCCACTTACAATCATTATATTACAGCTAACAATATTTACAGAATAAAAACACTTTAAAAAGAAAAGTCAAACTCACCCCTGCTCTAAATATTCCCGAAAAAATGTCTCTGTCTGCAATTATGCTGGATGAAGTCCTATCCTCAAAGCATCCACTGTGGTCAAAAGATCCCTGTGTGTGTTGGCGCACATCAAGCTATTTAGTCTTTTCTGGGTCATTGTTGATCTCAGATAGGTCTTGATACGACGGAGGGACGAGAAACACCTCTCAGCACTTGCAGTGGACACAGCCTTAAAGCTAGCTAAGCTAACGAAGCTAACGAAGTAGCGGTCATAAGCAGCGCAGAGGTGGGAAAACTTTTGTTTACATCACATGACACAATCAGCCAATACATTTTTAGATGGGATGATTTATCGCTTTCTCATTGGAGAATGATGCTGCTGCCATAGACTACTGTGCATTTGAAAAAAATAGCTATTGAATATTTTAATTTTATTTATATATATTATTTTACATGTTTGATCATCAAAAGTAGGTAGGGCCGCGGCCCTACTGGCCCTACCCGTTCCGCGGTCCATGTTTCCCATGATATACTTTCCCTCTGGATACCCTCCATTTTGTGAAGTGCACCATTCTCTCTTGCAGCACAACACCACCATAACATGCTGCTGCCAAATGACAACTTGCATAGTGATCGAAGGCTTGTAAGTTTCTCCCGTTTTCCTCCAAATGGTCATGATGGCCAAACCCTTCATTTTTAGTTACATCAGACCACAAAGCATGTCTGCAAAAATCAAGGTCTTTTTCCCTGAGTGAA
Source organism: Fundulus heteroclitus (assembly GCF_011125445.2). Taxonomy (NCBI): domain Eukaryota; kingdom Metazoa; phylum Chordata; class Actinopteri; order Cyprinodontiformes; family Fundulidae; genus Fundulus; species Fundulus heteroclitus. The sequence goes on from NC_046369.1 coordinate 16,928,955, forward strand.
TTTAGAAACTAAAACTTTAATTTTGCTTTTGGAGTGATGGCTTCTTCCTAGCTGAGTGGCATTTCATTCCATATCCTGTCGGCATTTCACTGTGGATCCTGACACCTGCTTTGCAGCTTCAGCGAGCATCTTCACTAGTTCTTTGGCTTTTGTTCCTGGAGCTGATATGCATATTTTGCACCAAAACATGTTGCTCTCTGGAATACATACCCTATCTTTTTCTAGAACATTCTGAAAAAACATTTGGAACCGGAACAATATGCATAAATGACATACATACTAACAAATGCTAATTTTCTTTATTACATTTGGTTCTATTTTTATACAAAATGAAGTGACCATAGCTGAAACTAAAGCTTTTTAAGCTTTAATACAATCAGCAATAAATCCTAAATAAGAAAGGCAAGACCATAGTTAACCACAAACACTCAATTTAAGTCCACCTTGAGTCTAAATAAAATGAAAACCTGCGTAGGGAGGGTAATCAATTTAGGCAATTTTATTACAGAATTGTTGAAATTGAATTTTTTTAAGCCTGGAAACTGCAGCATTTGTAAATACCTGCTTTCTTGTTTGACAAAAATCTATCAAAATCAGAGTTTTGGTTATATTATTAAAAAATGTAATCGCTTGAAGACACATTTTGCATATCATAAAGGAAAGGTAGCAAAAGATTTCTACTAAGATTAGATCACTTGTCAGTGGTTTAACTGTTGTGGCTGTTTTTTTTGTTAGCTTGTTTGTTTTTTACAGGGATAATATCTATTTACTGTAAGGTAACAAAACAAATGTCAATTTTCTTGCTGGATTGGAGAGATGTAGACATGGTCATAAACTGATACTTTTTTGCTGATAAATGAAAAATAAATTATATTTTCTTAGAGAAATCAGTGTGGATAAAAAAATAAACAGTTTGGCTTGAGTATAAGCACATTTGTATGAGGTAATCATCTTTTTAACCTTGCATCTACACCCAGCCCAAGTTGGTTTCTACAAGGACATTTGCAATTCTGCTTGAGAAAATGAAATCAATATACAACCAATCAAGGACTGCTTTTATCTTTCAACATAATTATCAAGTTGAAGCTGGAATTTAAAAGCATAGATTGTTTGGTTACATCAACATCACAGTATCGTTATTTGTCTCCCTTGGGAGAAATATGCTTTGGACCAAAGGGTTTTACTGCACAGACACACATTACACTCATTCAATCAGATAGATAAATAAAAACAATTCCTTAGGAAAATCAGTAATTAATTAAAAACATATGTATTCACTACAAAAAAACCTTCATTAAACACTTGGTCAAAAAGGTTGACTAAAAACACTAAGAACAGTGCCAAATTTAGTCTTGATACAAAGATAACTAAAACAACCCGTGCTCCTATTACCCTCTTGAATACACCACAAAACCAAACTGGTTAATGAATGCTGTTTTTAAGTTAAATACTACTAATTAACTTAAAAACAGCTTCTTTCACAAAGCTGTGAGGGCTGTCGCCCCCTGCTGAGCATCAGTAAACCACCAGACCAGTTCATAGTCTGTTACATCTTTACAAACATACTACTGGTTCCACAGGTTCTTGATCCGATGAGAATCATTTACACTGTTTCTCACGTGCTAATACCACACTTTTTCAGGGAATGTCTGTTTTGAAATCCATGCAAATTACAATGTTCTATAACTTGGAGATCTAAATTTATTGCACAGAATTTTGCTGCTTGCATGAGTATATCAAACGACAGAGTATTCGTCTGATATACTCATGCAACTGCACAGTAATCTATATCGTCTGTAAAGGGACTTCTACCTGACTTTTTGACTCAGAATGCGCACACATTATACATAACACGCAGAGACAACAGGACATAATCTTCCTAATTTTTTTACCTTTTTTCTTTTTCCTGAAACCATTTGGCTGGACTGACCAACAACATTTTTCTGAGAAGCTAACAGCGTGCAATTAGTCCATAGCATCTAATGATGCTCATTTCTGAGTCAGTGTTTGTTTAATCAAAAATGTCATTATTGTAACACATAATGACAAAGATTCTTGATTCTTAAAGAATTACAAGTTTTCTGGCTGTCTGTTCACCTCCTACTAACCCTTACTTGTATATACTGGTACAGATGTACGTACAGGCCAAAGACATAAATATGGAGAAATAAGACCAGCAATGAGGCTGCAATTGTAATTTTACAGTACGGTTCCTAGTGAAAATGTAAATGTTAATGTAATATTTTTGAAAAATGTAACAAACACCATGTTTTTAGGTGACCTTATTCAATCACTTGCTAAAAACAAATGTGCAAATAGTGGAAATATAATGCATTAAAGCACCTAGACATGTACGGACTTGCTGAAGCTTAAACCTAGCCTCAGAGTTGGGGGAAAAAAATTATTTAAATGACTGAATGTGTAACAGTTGTAGATGTGAGATGGGCTGGTTCAAGTTAATCCAAAACCCCTGACATTTTCAAGCAAAACCATCTCTGTTTTACAGAGAATGGTCTGAGAAAGACAGAAAAAAAATGCAGCAAGCAGCCGTTGGATGAAAACGCCACTCCATGTTGGAGGTCAGAGCAGATTGGGCAGATTGGTACAAGATGATAGAAAGGCAGCAGCAGGTCAAATAATGTTACAGCCAACAGATGACAAAAACAATCTGAATGTGAAACATGTTGAAACTTGAAACAGATGGACTATGGAAGACTGCACAAGGAGTGACTCCTGTCAACTAACAACAGGAAACTGAGGCTACAATTAAAACAAGCAAGACCTTAACACATTGCAAAAATGTTGCCTGGTCCATTGAGTCCTGATTTCAGATGGTAGTGGCAAAGCTCGGCATTAGCAACATGAAACCACAAAAAATTAGGATACTTCTGAATGCAAAAAAGGGGGCAATAAATGAGAATAAAAATTGACATTTTACTCTCACTACCCACAAAGACAAAGTTTGCCTTTGAGTTCTTCGTTTGTTTCTGGTGAGCCTCCCTCATTCCCTGCAGAGCAAAAGGTTCTCCGGCCAAGTTGGAGTGAGCTTGGAAACAGCATCATTTCTCTGTCTCGCTATGCTCCGGTCAGACAGGTCTGCTGGCATCACTCTGACAGATTTACAAGCATTTTCTGCTTGGTGTATAAAAAGTTAATGTCAAGGTTTAAACACAAGAAGTGAGAGTTGGGTGCCCTGGTCATTATTATGCTATTGATCGACTGCTTTAATACGAGTGCAGAACCTTGCTTTAGCAGAGCCAATTCTTGCGAGTCAGCAGTCCTTGGCCTCAGAGTGACACAAGGAAACTCCCAGCCTGACTGCAAAACTAGCTCATGTTTGTGAAAGGGAGGCAAAAACACATAAATTATTTTTTTGCTGGCTGACTGACATGCACGCTCATTGCTCACCATCGGGTGTGTCCTTTCTGCTAGAGGTGTAACAAACCCTCTGGTGACTGCAGGAGCCATGGGTTCTGAGGCAATTGAAATATTTTCTAATTGTACCCAATGTGTGTTACTAGTAACCCAAGTGATACTCAGGTTATCCATTACAATATTTAACCATTACTATTAAAATAAGCTCATTCGATTGGCCTTACAAATAGTCTAAGAAAGCAAAAAAAGTTTGGTTCATTTAAATAACAGAAGGGCAGCACAGTCTCTACATCCACTTCATCTTGTTCAGGGTCAATGGGGCGCTGGTGTCCATTCTCAGTGGCAGGTCCATCATAGGCCAATGCAAGGATACCAAGGAGAAACAACAATGCACATGCATGCACAACTTAAAGTGGAAAATTAACCCAACCTGCATGTTGTTGGCCTCTGTGAGGAAGCTGGAGAGCAGAGAACAAGAAGGAAACGTAAAGTTAGGAACCTCAGACAGGATTTTATCTCCAATTTTCAATTTGGTAGCTATGGGACTGAGACAAAGCTCAGAAGTAGGGAAGCTCTATGCAAGTCTTGCCTTTTTCCGCATATTTTAGAAAGTACCTTTCAACCAAACATGCAGTGCTGAAAAACCGCCCTGTCACACTGCAATAACGTTGTGTTCACCATAAGCCATAGATGTGGTACTCGTGTAGTGGTGGAAAACTACAAATGTATGAGGACCCTTCTCCTACTAATTTGATTTGTATCAGAGTTCAGATGCTTGTTCTGATGTTGTTATACTTTAAAAAGTGAGTTTCCTCTTCCAACAGATGCTTAACGGTCTCGCCGTGGAAGAAAACAAGCGTTTGACATAAACATTTTTGTCACTTTTCTCACCCTTTATCTTCGTTTCTTCGTGTTCCGGCCTTCGTGTTCAGGCTGTGAAATTCAGGAGCTTGAAAGGGAGCTGAGCAGCTGGAGATGAGCGGCTCAAACCTCACGAGAGCTGTGTGTAAGTAAAAATGTCGGAGTATTGATAATATCAATTCAATCAACTCAGGTAAGAACCAGCCAGTAAATTAAATCAAAACATTGTAGCGTTTAAATATTAACAATTGTGTTATATGTCTCAATGAAACACATTGGACGAGGAGACCTTAGCCAGCCTGGAGAGCTACTTGGATGAGTGTTTTGACAACATCATAATGGGGGAAGCTGACAAATTCTACAGCCGCAAGCACACCATCATCAAAACGCTCCCGTTCGAACTCGACCAGCACCGCTTCTACTACATCTCCAGATAGGAGCTACAGCGATGTTCTGCAATCCATAGACAAGAAGCTAACTAGTCTGGATGCCCGTCTTGCCTTGGTGGAAGTCCTACACAAGGAAGTTGAAGCCCTGATGGAGTCGCCAGAGTTCTGCCAGCATTAACGATGAAGATGAAGGAGACCATTCTGGATGACAGGCCCGAAGCATGAGAGATGACCTCCTGGAGCACCAAGATGAGGATGCTGAAAAAGCAATCTGTGTACCAATCCTTGTACCTATCTCTGCTGCTTAATAGGTGAGAGGCGAGGTACACCCTGAACAGCGCGACATCACAGGGCTACATGAAGACAAACTGGACAAACCAACCACGCATGCACAAAGTGACAGCTAAGGGCATGTCAGCTCCCCCAACATGCATAATTTGACACAATGCATGGAGAGGGAATTACATCCTCACGGAAATGCCAAGACAAGGATTCGGACGAAGAACCGCCATGCTGAAGATAAACAATTCCACCATCTTGCTGCCTTATTTTTTTTTTTTTATTAATTAAAATGCCGTTAAACTTGCTGTTCAACTCTGAGAGAACTCGTTGTACAGATATTTTCCATGCATGATTAGATTAATAATTTACGACATTTAATTACGGCAGCCACAGCTGTACATAAATAAAATCTCAGTCCAGCCAAGTTCCTCCCTTCACTTCTCAAAATTCCCATTATACAGAATCTATTGTGCAGAGAGTAATTACAACACAAGTCATTAATTTTTTCCCTCGTTATTTATTCATGCCTTTATTTATTGATGAAGTGCGGACTTGCTCTGTATTGATCTGAGCTCTCATACGACTGCTGCCACCAAGATGAGAACGCTGAGGCAGCACCGGGCTGCCGCTAATGCTAACATAATCACCAAAGCCAGCATTCTTCATGCCCTGGGCCGGTCCCCCATTTCAAAGTAATTTGTTTATGATTTATTGAAACATACTACCCCTTAACTACCTATGTAATTGTGAGCCGATCGCTGCCTAGCGGATAGTTATGATTTTTTTTAATCATACATTGGGGGAAAGTTTTTAAATAGACTTTATTGGATTTATTGCCGTAGCTGCTCCATCAAATCCCAGTAACGACAGTCTTGTGTGCTCTGACAAGCTGCAATGTGCAGTGGGGGGGAAGTTTTTTTGTCCATTCCTATTGTTGCCAGTGCAAACAACGTTGCTATGCAGGACTCAAGCCCAAGAAACTAAATATCCTCCACGCCGGCCCCACTCATGTTAACTAAAGTAAACACCTGCTGATTGTAAAGATTTATATCAGTAAACAGCGCTGGAGTGACACTGCTTAGGCTACGGTGATAAAGGGGAACACATTCAGACTGTTTGGGAGGCGGTAAGAGTCACAAATCCTGTGTGTATTTTTGAGATACGGGGGCAAAACTTTCCACAGTGTAGCAGGCGTGAAAAGAACACGCTCCGAATTGAGGAAAATCAGCCTCACCCTGGAGCATGTGGCTCTTCTGTTAGGAGCTCCCCAGGTGTGCATGGCGGTAATGCTCTTGACAGATTTCCATAGAAACCGCAGCACAACAAGGACTGATTAGTTAGCAAGAATCGAGTTAATGCCACCGTCCTGGTCACTGTAGAACACGAGTCTGCACCCTGTGAAGCAATCAGGAAGCAGCCTGTTGCTTGTAACATCAGGGGATTAGTGCCATTCGGGCATTTTCATGCCTAATGAGAAGCCTGGTCTCATGAAAAATGATGCGTGGTTGTAAAATTGTTTGATCGCTTTACTGAACCTTCTTCCCCGGAGCATTGAATTCTTCAGTGACTTGATTCAAAAATCTTCGAGTTGCACATTTCCTTCCTCTCAGCGAGTAGCTTGAGACTGCTGAATTTCTCTGTATGTTATTTTTAGGCAATAGTGAGTTTCTTAGTTCGCTCATCAGAGTGCGAACGCAGAGGTAAAAAGGAATGCGTCTGCAGGTACACATTAAACTTGACCTTTTATTTGATTAAAGGGGTAAATTACATGGAAAGAACATGGACCACTGAATTGTCTGTCCTAAAATGTCTACGGCATGAAAGTAATTTTTTTGTCCTGCTTGATTTTGTCACACTTAAAAAGCAAGTAAAATTAATTTTTACTTCCCCTTTCCGTCAGTCAGGTACACTTACATCAGCTGGAAACTGGCAGCACAAACCGGTGTCTTGCTGTTTAAATATGAAGCACTCCTTTTTGAAGAGCACTTTGGGCCTGGCAACTGTGACTCATGAAAAGATAATAATTACATGGTATTCTGATACCTGGAACAGTAATATGACATGTTCTCTCCTCTGATATCAGCTACTGTCACCTGGGCACAAGGGTTTAGTGAATCGGGGATGATGGAAGTGGATCAGGGTGTCCAGCTGCTTTTAGCACAGATACTGTGATTATTAAAGCACTAGGTGTTGAGAGTGTGCTGGGTATTTTACTAGGGATTAAAGTACAAATTAAAACATTATTTACATCACATTTTCCTTATGGTAATTTATTTTTCCATGTCTGATTATTTAAGGGACATGTAATATTAATGTCTCTCAGTGCGGGTAGTTAACTGACAAATGCTAATTGTATTCAGGCACATAAGGTGATGTGTATTGATGCAGGATGTGGCCCAATTAATTCAACACTCTATATTAAGATGTGCGTCATTGTTAGGCGGCGTCCATTTCCCTGGGAAAATGGGCCAAAAAAATAGGTTTCACTGCCTCTGAAAAGTAAACAAATGTAAAATAAAAAAAAATCTTTCATAGAGATAAAACGCTTTTGAAATTGATCAAGACATCAGTGCGCGATCACAGGACCATTGCAAGCTTTTTTTTTTTTGCAAATTAACAATTGGGTGATAAGTTCAAGTAACTTTATCCATTAGGAACATCAAGTGTAAAACAGCATCAACTTACAGTGCAGAGAATAAACACACAATAACAAACATCACACACACACATTACACACCACTGCGCATACACCATAAGACTATAAATGTACAACATTAAAATATTTCAAAATAATTAGTCACTGTTCCTGAGTCTATTTGAGGTAGGCACAAAGCTGGACATTAGTCTCTTTACGGCGGATGGTGCTGAGTGACCCAAACCAAGCTGTTAAGTTAAAAGCCATTATTTACTGAAGGAAACATCTGTAGAAAGCGGACAAAACTGACTGGCAGACCTAAAGTTTGCAGAGTTTTCTGAGAAACTAGAGACGTTGCTTGCACTTAGAGAAGATGTGCTCACTGATAGGTTGGAGTGTACGTTTATGATCAATTATTGTACCAAGATATGTGTATGAATAGCCTTGTTCTATTGTGTCATTGTTGATGTGAAGCGTAGTGGTGGTGTGTTTTTCTCTTCTGAAATCTTTAACCAGTTCTTTAGTTTTGGATGTGTTGAGGTTTAGGTAATTGCTCTTGCACCAGTCAGCAAATGAGTCCATTTCTCTTTGTAGCTGTCCGTCAGTGTTGGTTGTCTCCATGATAACTGTGTCATCTGAGAAATAGAAAACTCCCAGAAACCCATTCTCCTCCAGTGTTGTCACAATCCAGTACTGCAATTTAGCAGGACTGCCCAGAAGTACAAGGTATTCAATGCTCAGAGAAATGGGAAAGGTGAGGAAGGCTGGAACCTGAACCTAAGGGAATTTGAAACCATCAAACTGGACCGAGAACAGGGGGCATGCGGTCCAGATAATGATCCCCAGGATTGTGCTTGCACGTCATCGTGATGGGAGAGGAGCCTAGAATCCGTTCAGCAGCGCTGAAGCTCTTCCAAGAAGGCTGGTGATGGATCGATCCTAGTATCAATAATATAGATACCAATGCTGGTATTGATATTGAACAATACTTGTGTAAAAAGATCAATACATTTCTCTCCTGCACGCACTGACAGCAGCAGATTCATACAAGTCTCCCTGTCTGTGGCACAGGACTTTGCTGCTCCCCCTCCCTGCACCGTTATGTGGCTCAGCAGCACCAGCCAAACAGGCATACAGGCTCAGCCTGGCCCGCCAACTCAGCTCTCTCTCCACTTTCCACACAAACACAACAGGGCTGCTGCTGCTAAGACTCGGAGAGAGACTGGAGCAGAAGAATCATAAAGGAGAGGAAAAGAAGCGCCTTTTGGCTCTGTTTTAATGCAGTAAAATAAACAACGGCACGACCCACAGACAGACGTCATTGACAGAGGTGTTTCAGACCTCCAGAAAATATCGAAAGATAAAAGTGGTCATCTTCAGCAGCAGTTCATATTAACTTTCTAAGTAGATATTAAAGGGCATTTGTTATGGGAGCCCACTGAGAAAATGTAACTAAGACCTTGTAAGAGCCCAGTACATTAATCCCATCAAAAATATTCAAAGATTAAAAGATATAATATCACCACCTTGTTGTTGTCGGACTTGAACTAAACCCCATCCTCCATCCTTCTCTATCTTGGGTTAAAGCTCATACTAGCTAGGGTCCTAAAGACCTGTGAATCTAACGAGTATTTCCCCGCTATTACACTATTACACCGCCCTAGTTAACGGTGGCTTCTACTTTTACACAATAGCAGTTGTTATTGGATCAGTTAGTGTTTAGTGACTCAAAAATCCCTAAGGGTGTTGTTTATTATATTTACAAAGCCATACAAGTATGAAATGTACAGAGGCATATAACTTGTAATGTAATTTTTTAAGTTGATTGGCCAATCGATCAAGAAAATTGACAGACTCCACTAATTCACAGCTTGTGACTGTTATTGAAAACGAGGGTGCCCGTATTGATTGCATATATTTTTTTTAATTCTCTGAAATGTTTATTTTTTTATATTGAGTTATTATTCTTACAAACAAGTAAAAGGGGAAACATCATTTTTCATTTAGTTGCATATTAATTATGAATAGTAACACATGTTGAGTAATTGTATACTATATATCAAAAGCCAAATTTACTTTCTCAAATATTCAGAGCATTGTCGTTATTTAATTCAAAGAAGTGAGTGTTAAATGACAGTGGATGGGGCATCTCTGCATTTGAAGCCATGCCCCACCAGGTGTTGCTGTGGAGCTCTATGTTGGCAATAATCAGTGGGACATGATTGTTCTTTATAGAGTAATATTGTAAAAAAAGACAGATTTGCTTACCAATACAAATCTGTTAAAACATTTGTTTCTATATATCTAGGACTGCCATAATACTGACAAGCTCAGCAGGCTAAATCCTTTTGAGGTGCCTTGATATCGGGGCTGGCCCACCAACGTTTGTTGAAATAATTAACATCTGAAATCGCAGTGTGCATGACAACTCGCTCTTAGTAAACAACCTTGGGGCACAAATTATGTGGCCCCAAGCTTGGATCGTCCAATCAAAATACTTGAATTGCACATGTTCTGCGAGATAGTGTGGGACCATCAAGTTGAGGTAAATTTATTTGTATAGCACATTTAAATACAAGGACAATGCAAAGTGCTTTACACGATTAAAGCATTGAAAAATAAAAACAGAATGAGAGCAAGTGAAAAGAAAGTAGTTGGAATAAAATGTAGGAAAATTTAAACAAAATAAAATACATGGGAAAATGTAAAGGACAAGCAAATATTAATCTAATGTTGGTTGTACTTGCTGGCTCATTGAACAATTCATGTGAATCTTTTCTGTTCATTAAATGAAATTCATGAGTGAGCCTTTATTTATAACTGTATGTATAAACATTTTATTGCATAAAATTATTTTCTAGTCAGTTGGTTTATGCTAATTTATATGTTTAATTCAACATTGTTCAAAGTCAAGTTGTATGCATCACAAAAAAAATGGTTGCTACTAATAGGTGCTGAGTTTTTGTGCCTAACTTAACGTATCATGCTAGAGATGCCACTGAACATGGGTGTTAAATGATAGTTAGGTGGTCTATAACGTTAAATTGTCTGTTACCACAGTTCCAAGGTGAAAAGACATTAAACTAATCTGTCTGCTCATCATTTATGCATCTACACATCCATTGTCTATACCCACTTATCACTTCTGAGTCAAATGGGGGGCTGGTGCCCATGTCCAGCAGTCATATTGTGGAATGCTGCGTATAACCTGGACAGGTCACCAGTCCCTCACAGGGTGTGCCCATAATTCACGAAGGGGTAATGTGGCCCTTCCATAATAATCTGCAGCCCACAGAGAGACTCTTAAATGGAAATCATTCAGTGCAGCTAACAGTATTTACAGTGCTTAATAATCCTCGCTAGTTCGTCCCAATGTCATACCGATTAATACTCTTAGTCCTTCTGACCCCCTGACCCCCCTCTTTAGTTTCTAATTAGGTAATGGGCAAAGGACCACAAATCACAGTGAGCTTTGTAACTGTTTTAGGAAGACTTAAGTCATTCCCAGAAGTGGTGCTTCCACAAGTAGTCAGATGATGGCTTTTAGTTTGTTTCTCAAATACTGATTGTCTGCTCTCTATTTTCTGGGTCACTGCTGCTGGGTAGATTTGGCTCATATTGAGTTTGTTTGACCAAATAATTGTTCATGGAGTAAATATAGACAGGCAATATCAGAATCAGAAGCATGTAATTCTATTGGGAATTACATATTGAATATCTATTATGATGTAAGATACTAAGATTGAATTTTGCAATCCAGATTTCAGCATTTGTCAATCATGCCATGGGCGACTGAAAGACGACTACTCAACCCATCAAGCTACAATCGGAAGGTTGTGGGTTCGATTCCAGCTTTCCCTTACCACATGTCGGTGTGCCCTTGGGCAAGGCACCTAACCGAGTTGCCTACCGAGCTGCGTATTGGTGTATAAATGTGTGCGTGTTAGTGAGAGCGATTGGGTGAATGTGGCTCTAGTGTACAGCACTTTGAGTAGTTAGCATGACTGGGAAGGCGTTATATAAGTTCAGTCCATTTACCATTTACCTGTAAAATACAGGTTATCAGTTACTTTTTTCAAATCACTCTTTGGAAGCATTAATGTTAGACATTATAGCCAATTTAACCCTTCTCAAGGTTGAAAACTTAAGCTTCTAACTCAGCCCTGTTGTGTTAAATCATCCAAGGTCTGAATATGTTCATATTTGAATCAGGACTGGATTATTAAGTTGTTTTTCACCTAGAAGTTCAAAAGAGTAATTTAGCACTTTGGTCAGGGGTTTATATTATTAAGAATTTTAATTCGATTTTATTTATATAGCACCAATTCACAACAAATGTCACTTTAAGGCCCTTTACAACATAAAATTATATCAAATCATACAGATTGGTCAAAAAGTTTCCTATCTAAGGAAACCCATTAGATTTCATCAAGTCTTGATAAACAGCATTCACTCCTCCAGAAAGAGCGTAGAGCCACAGGGAGAGTCGCCTGCATTGTCGATGGCTTTGCAGCAATCCCTCATACTGAGCATGCAGGAAGTGACAGTGGAGAGGAAAACTCATTTTTAACAGGGAGGAAAAGCTCCAGCAGAACCAGCCGTGTGAACAGTTATCTGCCACGACCAACTGGGGGTTAGAGAAGACAGAAAGGATTCCTGGATCAGTGTGTGCTTCTGTGCTTTTGTGTCTCTGTTCTATGTTATATGGTAATAGAGGTTGATCCTTTGGATGATGTCACAGCCAACAGAACGCTAGACCAGGTGTATCTACTATGAAGAAAAAAAAAAAATCATAGAAAAAAATGTAAAAGACGAAATAAAAACAATCAAAATTGTAAGCTTGTTTTATCAATGCAATTTATTTGATTAGATACAACCTTTGCATTTATGAAGTAGAAAGTAGGGTTCCCTTTTTAGTAGGTGTAACAAACGGTCCGTTTCTAATAGAAATTGCAGCATATTGTATATAACTGTACAAATTTAAGTGTGAAATCTAGACATAATAAATTTGTCCACAGATGAGCATTGCAGTCAAAGCACTTTTAGGTTATGTATAAGTATTCAGAAATGGGAAGTAAAAGCAATGAATTCGCTTGGTTAACAGAAAGTATAACATCTTGTATTTTTACATCCATTCATCTGGTGTGCAAATAGTACAGAAAAGGCACATCTTTCAGTTTTTTCGTCGGATTTCACTTTCATGTGGTGTTTTGGATAATTTCTTCAAGTTGGAGCTCATAAATTCCTACGGCTGAGTATGAGAGGAATGCAGCGACGGCCCCGTCCAACCAGCTGCATCCGTTTCAGCCAAGCCTCCTTGAAATAAATCTATAAAGTTCTGTTATTTTTTTGTGAGCATATTTAGTACTTTTAGGTGGGCTTGGGACACGAGCAGGCTTTCTTTGATGATAAAGATGTAAATTAACAGAATGTCACTTTTCTTTACCTTTTTGATTATACGTATTCTCTTCTTAGCCTAAAATAAAATAAAATAAAAACACACATAATAGTGAGAACGGATTTGTTTTTGTAAAATTTCTTTCCCCTTAGGAGTGATGAGTTGTTTACAGAAATCACTTATCTTTGGACTGTTGCCATCTGTCTGCACACAAACAACACACCGTTAGTTTGATGCATTGTGTTACTTTTCCTGGCTGCTGCTGTTTTTTTCTAAGGATAGTTTCAGCTCAAATTAGATTCTGGATCTTACTTTCTGACACATTTTGACTGGTTCCAGAAAGCTGCTGGCAAAGGACAATCTTTCCACAGTAGCAATGAGGTTTTCTTTTACCGTAAATTGCAACATTCTTCAGCGACAGATGGGAAATGACATTTCCTTGACATCAAATTTGGTTTTATTTCGACCATATCTGCCTTCTCTTCTTGTTCAGACAGAACTGAACTATGGAGGCGCTATCACACCATTCTCACACTTTTTTGTTGCTAACAGCAAAAAACATTATTTTTTTTATATACTTTCAGTCAACAGCTGCATCTGTGTTGCGTTTATATGTGCAGTCGGTCTGTGGCATTAAATGTTGATGTTTCATGAGAAATATTCTAGGTGCATGAACTACCTTCCTGTAAGCAGCTTTCTATGACCGGTCACGGTGGAACTGGGGAGATGGGAGCATTTAAAGGCTGCATAATTTGATAAAATGATATTAAAAAGATGAGGTGGTTGAAATAGAAATAGTTTTCTGGTGAAATAATAAAGCCTGGGGTTCTGGGAACAAGTAATGATTGTAATTTGTGTCTCTTTATAAGCTAAATGTGAAGCAGCTTCCACATTTGCATGAAACATCGGAGAATGTTGCAGAAACTGAGAGTTACTTGAATGCGCTCCAGTGTGGTGTGAAACAAAATCTTGGCCCCTAAGATCATGGTCACTGTTTATGCTTGGCCAAGATAATGGCACAGCAACGTTAGCAGAATTAGGATAAATAACATTTAATTTCTCGAATCACGTACTGGCACAGAACAGAACATCAGGCAATGTAACCCTAATCAGACCAGAAGACTAAAAAGGCTCAAACCAAACCTGAGACAAAAAAGTTGGTTAGTGATTTAATGAATCATTTGGCCTTCCTTAGTGGCGTTGTGGCAAATAACAAGCTAAGATAAGATAAAGATAACACCAAAATGGAGTAAACACCAAAAACTGTTTCTAAAAGAGGAGCTCATGCAAGTGTGCTTTCATTTTAATCATGCCTTTAAAGTGCATGCTTAAAACTGAGAAAACAGAAATGCTTATTTTCTTAGCTTTCAGACCAAATCAAACAAGACTGACAGACACATCCTGCAATTGTTGGTTTTCATTTGAGGCTCAAATAGCAGGTAAGTGTAATGTTTCCAATCACAAATGCTAACCTTTCCAGTTATGATCCTGCCCGCCTTTAACACACAAAACATTTATGTTCGGGACTAAGAGATACTGCTTTTACAGGGTTAGATTGCACTGTCATGGCAAAAAAGACAACCTTAAGATATGCTAATCACAAAGAAGCATATTATCTTTATGGGCAATGTATACTTCAAACAGAAATTTACTTTTTTTTTACCAAAAAGCACACAAAACGCTCTCAATTAAGACCAAATTTATTGAATAAAGGTTATTATCGGTGTAATAACCTTGTCACTTCTTTTAACAACTGGCTAAACATCGACAAACTAAACATCAACACCACTTGCTGGTCATTAGGACAAAGCTGGACTTAATGGCAATTTAAAAAAACAGACTTACAAAACCGATCACACGACAGAGGGATAACAACAGGAAGCCGAACAGTGAGACACATGGAAAACAACAGGAGAACCTACCAAGGAGTAGATGAGATAAGGGAACATATTGGGAGAAGTGATTAATGCAACAATAAACTGAGTGCGTCTGATTAAATAAATAATGGAGCAGCTTTGGGGGAGCATGGACTGAGTCATTCAGGAAGAATAGCTACGACAGAAAACAATGCAACCAATACAAAGAAGCACTTGGGAATCAACAAAACGGAAGGATGACAGGAAAACAAGAAAGAGTCAAACAATTTTGACTTCAATTTAAACAAGGACAGGATGCAATATAAGCCCCAGGTCCACTGGCTCGTAATAGTCACACACCACACGGCTCCACCCACTTTCAAGTGTTTCAGGAGCAGATTTTTTTCAGGGCCAGCCCAGGTATTTGCGGCCCTGCTTTGGAGTAAAGCCGATGCGTGCCGGCTCTACAGAAGTTTCGAGTGAATGCCCCACTTTTCAGTGACTGGCCGCAGGGCGACAAGAAATTAGGTTTTCTCCGAGAATGTCTAGAAAAACTGAAAAGTGACACATTAATATTAAGGACCACTATGAAGAGAGCGTATCAAACCAAATTATAATTGTATTATTGTCAAACCATGAACCATGCCCTAAGGGTAAAAAAAAAAAGAAAAATGACACTTCAGCTTTCCCAGGCGTGCTGTATCAGATCCGTAGATATACGGCTTTCTCTCGTTTCACACTGAAAGCTGATTCTGAAGTGTCCATCCATTCGCCTCATGTGGTAAAAGGCAGCGGATGTATGCCTTTCCCTACATCGACCTCCCAAAGGAGAGATGCACTGTAACAGGTTAAAGCTCTAGTGCTAATTTACACCTGTAGTCCCTGGAGCAGCTGGTGTTAGAAATGTATAAAACAGGCTGATTCTGTTCGATAATCACTAACAGGACATGGCTAAGTTCCAAAGTCACTGTAAATGGGAAACATAACTGGCAGGAACACAAAAAAATACAACAAATTGAAGACCAAGAGTTACAAACTAGATTGTAAGCCTTACAGATCATCACAATCTGCCTACACACTGACAGAAAGATCGGTCTGCATGTTCTAAAAGCTAGTAAAAGAAGCAATAAGTGAGCAGCTTTCATATTTCATAATTTTATGGGATCGTCGGCAGCCTTGACTGATATTGACAAAAACAAGCCATCCTAATAAGGCTTGTTATCATCAAAATGTCACCATAGTTTTGGCTGAATCATGTTTGGGACTGTACAGGTCGTCGCTCTGAGGGCTGTTCTCTTTGATGCATGTTGCCTCTGCTGTTTGTCTCACAGCCATCATTTAACCACTAACATGATTGCAGGGATGCTCACTGCCGGCCAGGGGTAGCAACTATGCCAAACTGCTTTGCCTGGCTGACAAGACTGAGAAGGAGACAGCGAATGCTACTTTCTGAGCCCATGCATTTGTCTGTCATCAAATTGGTTTAAGCTACTTCATCCTCTAGTATTTGTTATTCGACGTCTTTTTCTTCTTCCTGAATTATTAAATAGTAACTAAAGTTTGATCTTGCAGTTGAACAAATCTGTAAATAAAAGAAGTAAACAAGAATCAAAAAGGCTTGAGTTCAAAGTTCAGTTTCAGCACAAAGACAATAAAGATACTGTAAGAGATTAATATGGGATTTAGGCCCTAATTCTTGACCTCCCAATTGGCTCCATAGCACGGTTGACCACAAAACTTGTTTTCCCCATTTAGGCAATATATTTCTCAGAAACCACAAGGACACTAAGACTACATAAAAAACATGGCGAGTAATTGTTTTATTTGTTACTTTCTTCTTTTCTGTGTCAAAAATGGCAAGTTAATCATTGACCTCTATGAGGCTGTAGTGAAGGATTGGATTCAAAAGTGGTGTGAATAAAGGCGCATGCACTGCTTGTATGGTAAGAAAACAAGTAAGTACACACAGCATACATAAAATTACAGCTACAATCTTAAGATTGTCATGATGCATGATGTTTGTGTTAATTAGTTAATCCCACTCACCTGTGTTGAGCATTTTCCGTTGATTCCCAGTTGTATTTAAGTTCTGGGTTTTTGTTCTAGTGTTGCGTCACCTGTCTTCTTTCCCCGTTTTCGTTCCTTGTTATGTATACAGGGAGTTGGCAGCATTAAATATTATTATTTTCAGCATGCGCCTGCTATCGTCTTGTTGCTGCTTTGGCCCTTCAACCCAAACCACGACAAAGATAGTGAAAAGCCAGTCTGCATAAATGAATCTTTAGCTGCTTCCTAATAGAATCAACAATATCAGAGATATAGGCTTGGGCTTGACCACATAAAGCTCTATGTATGTACTGGTAGCCAATATCAAGAGATTAAAAGTGGAGTAATGTGCCGCCTTTTATGTGTTAATTAAAAACATTTCATACCGACTTGAGATGTTCAACATCTTCCTTACTCAAACACATAAAAAGGCTGTTAAGGTACCAAGATGAGATAAAACAAAAGAATGAATAGTCATCTCTGATTTAGCTTTTGACACCAGACTATGAAGCCTAGAAATTATTATTGATTAATCTCCAGTAATGTTGCAATTTCCAGGTGTTTGGGTTTTGATTTTCTTTTGTGTTTGCGTTTTAAATATTTCTTTATGTTCTTGGATCATGCTTTCTGTGGTTATTTCCTTACATTTGTTGTTCTTGGGTGTTTTTTCTTGTTTATGTTTTCTGTGTTGCTGCCATTTTAGTTCACACCTGTGTGGATGGTGTTTTTAGCTCATTGTATATTTTGTATCATGCTAGTTAGATGCATCTTTGAGTTTCTTTGTCCTGCTCTGTTTACCATTTCATTCTGCCAGCTGCTTCACATCTCCTCTGATTGTGCTCCATTCATTCAGTTCCCGCTGTTCCTCATTTCTCCTGATTAGCTTTCCTTTTTGCCTTTCATATCTCCACCCTAGTATATATACTCCCTGGTTCATTGCTCACGGTTGGTTTCTGCTGTTGTCTTCATGCTTCCTGTTGCTCTGGCAGATTTTGTTCCGTCATTCATCCTCATGGTTTGTTCCCTGAGGTCCGTTTCACGAAGCAGTGTTAACAAACTCAGAGTCGAATCCTTGACTCTGAGTATGGATTTAGTCTGCGGTTGGAAACTCTGAGATTTTGGTTTCACAACAGCTGGTGTGAGTTAGTTTAATTAACTCTCAGAAGGTTCATTTGGCATCAAGTGCCCGTGTAACGACTATAAAAGCCATCATCAATGGAGCCCTGATTCGACGATTCACCACAACAACAAGCAACAGGGGGTCCGCCTACTTCACACCTACTGGAACTAGAGATTTTAATGCAGGCATACGGTGAGTTGGAGCATGTTTTATATACAGCTGCAAAGGAGAGGGAGATGGCGTGGGATAAGATTGCTGCTTGAGTTAATGTGTAAGTTTATATATAGTCTTTTGTAACCACAATAACATTACCAGTTTTCTACTTGACTGTAGGTGTATTAATGTATTCCGTTTAGGTGCAATCACATGGCAGCAGGTGAGGATGAAGTATAAAACCATTTTTTAAACAGGTTAGACTTTTGCATCATCTTATGAGGTACCTCCTCATTTTGATACTGTTTTACATTACACAGTAAATTCTAAGTGGGTGTTTGATTGTGCTGTCTTTAAATGCTGTTATATAACACCAATATCAAGTTCTGTTAAATAATGAAACTTAATTAAAGTATACTAACACACTTTTTCTCTGCCAACAAAAGGCGGGCGCCAGTAAAACAGGTGTTGGTCCACTACTAACAGAGGCTGAGGAGCTGGCCCTAAGTCTGCAACCCTTGGTCAGTCTGGTTCTGCTTGCCTGCCTCACTGGCAGCTATCCATCCCCTTCAATAAACCTTTTAAAATGTAACTGTTTGCTGAATATCAGGTTCAGCAGCGTCATCCATTACAGGTGAATTATATTGTGTTAATCTTTAGCCTACTCACCACGTTGCAGTATGGTACTCAGGAAAGACTCAATATATATGTGTGAATCATAGACCGACGCAGGCCACTTTGCCTCCACACTCAAAATGTAATATGCAGCATCACATATGATCTTGATCGTGCAGAGAATGACCGATGTTAACAATGATGCAGTCTTTTAGATCTTGAAACGGTAGTTAATCTAGATGTACCTGCACATTAATGCTGTGAATTGACTTCCTATTCACATAATCAGCCTCATTATTGTAAGGGAGCCTTGATAGGAATGTAGGTCCCATCTATGTACTCTATTATGTTGGGAAATCCTAAAAGGAAATAAAAGCACTAATCCAAGTATGAGGTAGCAGCACAATGTTATTTAAGAGAACTTACTTCCATATGAAATGCAATCCTGTGGAACTCATTGACGGTTCGGATGGGTTTATTCCCCAGGAAATTAACAAGGCGAGGTCAAAGCCGTTTCAACGCCAGGCACACCCTTTTTACTGCGCTGCGCACTGTTGCATTACTCAGGTGTTCAGCATCTCCCACGTTGTATAAAAAAGTACTATTAGGAAAAGTAAAAGCGCAACGCTACAACATATGTCCTGTAATCCACTGGGTGCCAGTTGGATCCCCTGCTCTTACTGTCCCAATCATTGTCCTTAGGCAAGACACTTCATCTGCTGCTGATGGTGGTCCAATGTATGGCAGCCTCATTTGTCACAGTCTGGCGCAGGGCAGCTGTAAGATAGCGCTCTACCATCACGGTGTGAATGGGTGCTTGAATAACTGCAGTAAAGTTCTATACAAGTACAAAAATTTAATATTTAATGCATGTATTTAGCGTTGGCTAGACACAATCGGATTGCTCAGGACGGTTAGTGTCAGGTGTGAACAGAGTCTGAATGGATGGTCAACGGCTGGTATTCCCAGAATAGCAGGGTCATCTGCTGAAATACTGAGATACCTCTGAAGTTTTACGCTAAATCTCATCTTGAATGTTAACAAAAACAAGGATAACTTTGAGTGTAACTGTTAGTGTTTCCATTGGAAAGACTTAGGACAAATAAGCTGACAAAAAGTAAT
Organism: Fundulus heteroclitus; assembly: GCF_011125445.2. Lineage (NCBI taxonomy): Eukaryota > Metazoa > Chordata > Actinopteri > Cyprinodontiformes > Fundulidae > Fundulus > Fundulus heteroclitus. The sequence goes on from NC_046369.1 coordinate 16,948,807, forward strand.
GCAGTTGTAGTAAGATGAGAAAACACAAAACCTTGATAATTTTTGCTAAGGTCTTCACAAAATCAGAAGTTTACTATCATCTATTGCATTAAAAGAGTGATAATTTCTTACTCTATCAAAAACAAAAAACTGAGCACAACTCCTCTGTCAGTCTAGCAGGACCTCTCACCACGCTGTCACCATCAGTCTGAAGGTCTTGAACGGCAATACCCTGGAAGGCTGCCATGAATTGAATTATATGCGCTGCACAAAGTGGAGCACTAAGTGTTTTCAGTCCAAGAGGCCTCTTCATCCAATCTGATATCTATAGATATATATCTATAGAGACAGATAGATATGGAGAGATATCTATATATAGCAAAGCACACCACTCTCCAAGCTTTGGACAGACTTAACCCTATAGCATGTTCTCTGTTATACATGTTTGTCAGAAGGGCCACTCTCACTAATCAGTGGTAACTGGAGCTTCCAGCTTTTTGTTTTGGCTGACCCTAGCAATGACTTCACTTTTTATTTTTTTTATTCTTTTTAGTAAAAGGGTGAAATTGCTGATGCCAGTGGAAAGGGAAAGGGCTTTGACTCAGTTATGGGGCTGGTGGATAGATTCTACCATGCACGAGAGGATATTTGAGGAAAATGGAAGACCATTTGTAAAAGTAGATAAAGCTAAAACAACCCAAAAAAACAAACAAAAAAAACCCACCACCAAGGACAGGCTGGGAATTAGGAAATGGAAAGTTCTTGGCCTAGTCAAAAGCCCAGATCTTGATCTTGTTGACATGCTGTGGAGAGACTTTAATCAGGTTGATCATGCCAAAAAAACAGCAACTTAAAAATATCTTAGTCATGGAGTGAGGACAACTTTCCTCATACCAATGTCAGAGACTTGGAGATGGAACAATTTCAGCCTAAGGAGGTAACAGCAGCTATTAGTGGGTAGGGTGTACAAATTTATTTTTTCTTTGCTAGAAAACCCATCTTTGTTGATACATTTTTACTAAATAAGACAATAATAATTGTGTTTAATCATTAAAAAAATCACTTTAAGAGATAAAATATTTTGCCATTGATATGTGAACATTTAATATAAAGAACTGAATATTTAATGGAGTGTTCAGATGATCCACTTCACTGAACAGACCAACCTTTTAGGACAAAGAAGTTCAGCCTGGTACAGTTTCTCATCTAGGTGCCCCCGTCCACATAACACGGTCTTGGCTATACTTGTGTACAAGTACCAAAAGGAGCTGTCTGCTGTTCTTCTGATGACAAATAACTTATTGACCTCCATGAGCCCATTTACCATGGATTATGACAGTAGATTAAACCATCAGCTAACAAGCATCTACAATGATATCCGAAAGACGAGTGTTTGAAGAGATCCTTTCAAGATGGATGTTTTTGGTCCTTAAGAAACAAAGACAGAGGTAAAGACATTAAAACTGCAAATGATAGTAAAAGGTGAAGAAAGGTCATAATCGACACTTTACTGGAACATAAGTACTAAGAAATATAATGATGACGAAACGCTGTGTAGAAAGGGATCAAAGTCGAACAGAATGCGTGATAAATGGTATTTGCTGTGTTCAGGGTATAACATGGTCTCCTGCCAGGTGAAAAGCTGCACATGAGCTGAACCAGAGAAACAATTTCCGTGTCTGGTTTGTGTCACAGCCAAACCGTCGGTGACAGTATCTTCACTTTTACTCGCCGACCACCAGCACACATGGAGCCCACAGCTACAGCAAGCTGCAACGGCCGACCAGCTGCCTGGACTTCACTGAGGCTCGCTGGCCTGACACATGGCAGGCGGTGACAGAGGCTTTTCTAGCCCACTGCACTCTAAATATCTCAACTGCACTGAGGCGAAACATTCATGCTGGGATTAAAGGAGTTTACACTTCAGTCCTGCTCAGGAGTGAAGAAACACTTCCTTTTATAGTTTGACAACAGGGATAAGAGAGATATAAAGAGGAGGGAAATATTTCTTTCTTTTATTCTTAGACGCAGCAACTATTGGAGCCTATTTCAGTCAGTAAAAAAAAATTAGACATGGTACATCATGACTTTGAGATTCAAAATCATAGTCACTTATGAGATACAAAGGCATAATTTCTACTTTCCAAGTCAAAATAATTTCTACTTTGCAAGTACAGTCATAATTGTAATTTCAAGTCACAATTATGAGATTAAAAGGTATAACTATCAGATACAAAGACAATTATGAGATTTAAAAAAAATTATGATTTTGATTTTCAAAGTCTATTAAAATGTTCAAAGTCACAATTATGAAATAAAACATCATGATTGTGCGATAAAAAGTCATAATCTTCAGTTGTCATAATGATAAAACACCAGAGGAGTTGGAGACAAGCCTCCTCACAGGAAACGTGGGAATGATCGAACGCTTTTACAGTCATGGATGGTCCTAAGCCCTCCGTAAGGATAATTAGGTACTTAATTCAAAAGAGTCTTACTTTGTGATAGAGCTCAAAAATGTGTTTTGGAAACTACTTTATCAGACCACCGTATCAGACTAGAACAGCTGAAAATGAATATGTTGATCGTGGAATAACTACCGTGAATGAAGTTGACATTAACACTAATTTTCACCATTATAATTTTCACCCTCTTATTACTCCCAAGTCACACTCTGCAAGTCACATATCTTTATTACCCTTCACCATTTAATTTCCCTCCTTTTTACAGAGATCATGACAAAACATCCACGGCTATGAAGGAGAGGAGTATTCCAAGAGGGCTGATGCAATAATAATGGCTCTTTGCCCGTTGGGTCATTCATCTCCAAAGAATTACTAATATTGAAGATGCATTCTCGTCTATTTCACCGGAACCTCCTGCTAATGGATTCCAAGACCATCCAGAAACGAACCACATCTCATCCCTTCACATAGATATGTGATTTGATTTGTGTTTTAGAGCTTTGCAATTATGAAAAAAGCATTTGGAGCAATTGTGGCTGTGTCTCTGAATGCTGATTGTGGGCAAACAGATTTTCTAAATCCTGAGTCGACTTCTAATCAGTAGATTTGATTTTATAACTCACAGTACTGCAAGGGTGGTGGTAGTGGTGGTGGTGTGTGTGTGTGTGTGTGTTGGGGGGTGGAGGTAAATAGAGTATTTAAAACATTTGATCCTGCACCAGATAGCAGTTGTTTCTCCGATCGCACCTTGAGGCTTTTGCAAACAGGTTCAGCAAATCCAGCACACATCCTATTGTTTGTTATTAGCCCATGTCAGTAATCAAGATCTTAGGTGAGCAAGTAATTATTAATATAAAGAGCTAATCTCACTTATTAACATTTTCGACTAAACATTTAATTAGCTTTTTGAGAGACGCTGTAGGTATTAATTGATGACACTGTAATAGTAACGCCACTCTCAGAAGCATAGTTGCTAAAATTAAACTGAAATAAAATCACATCAAAATGACACTGACCTCTGCAAAAATCAACACTTTAATCACGGTTTAAACTTTCTCCTCCAAAAAGAGCAGCCTAGGTTGATTTGATATTTACATGACAGGGTGGTCTTTGTTAAGTCTACCTCTATTACAAGACTACAAATGTAACATTGTCGGTTTATTGATCCAAGATGTCTTTGTAAGGTGAGAGAAAAGAGTGTTTACTCAGTTTACCAAACTTTTGGGTGAATATTGTTTTGAGATAAAAGGGCCTGTTTTAGACTCAAAGCCCATTTCGTCCAGGGAGCTCATTCACGCTGGTCTGTCATTTTTTGCCCTTTTTTTCCCCACAGTGCTCTTCAACTTTAAAGATTTCTTTGATGTTTTTTTCTGCTTGTGCTTTTAAGATTCTTGCTGAAATATTTCTTTTTGAAGATTGTATCAAGCTGAAGACAGTTTTCTTGAATAACTTATTTCTGGTCAGATGTCTGTCAGTGGAACAGTTAATTAAATCAGTAAATCAACTACGGCTTTCTGGTTAGGCCCCCTTATTCCCAGTCAGGGCTGTCCCATCGCAGTATATGCTTTTTAATATATATATTAAAAATATTAATATAATATATATATATATTATATATATAATATAATATATAAATATTAAAAATAAATCAGTCTTGGTGTGGTATCCTGTATTGTATCAATAACTCAGAGCACTCCCCATTATACATAATGTGGCATTTGGGTTCCCAACTGTTTAGAGGACGAAACCTCAGTGGTTAGATTGTGGTGTTTAATTATCATGGTGGCAACATATTTGGGTCCTGGGAACTGTGTAGAGGAGTTTGGTGGCAGCAGTGGAATGGTATCAATCACATGTAGCCCCCCAAAAAAACACAAAAATAAAACAAAACAAAAACTCTTGTGCTTTAAAATCAGACACACAGTCACAATCCCAGTGTCCATCCTCCCTAATTGCAAACATAGTTTGGATGCTGGGAGCCTGGGGGAAGTTTGGGAGTCCTTCAGCCTACAGTTCAAATGCAAGCCCTATTTGTCAAAGCACTGATAGTGGTAGCTATATTGTCTCTATATGTTACATACAACAGAATTACAGGTGCTACTCCCTTATTGCAATAACATTAATGCAAAGAATAAAAAAGAAAAGTAACTAAACATAGAGGGGCAATGAATGATAAATAGTTGTATTGTATATACAGTGTGCATGGGTTACAAATAAATCAAATCTTATGGTCTGCAAGATCATTGACTTCCCTGAGGATTCTTTTAAATATGACAGCCAAGGATAATAGCTGTTTTTTTACTCCGGTGGTGTGAGCCTTACTTGTAGGGTCAGTGCAAACAGATTAGTTGCAGGGTGGGACAGGCAGGGTGGTTTAGGACCTTCTTGGGCATCTGGAGCTGGGAGTCTCCCCCAGGGAGGGCAAAGGGCAGCTGGAAGATTTTAAGGACCGTGTTTACAACCTTCTGCTGGACCTACCTGACCGCTGCTAAACACCCAGCATACTCAGACTGACATGCTGTAAGTTAATACAGTCTAAATCAGTGAACCTGACTGCATGCAGAGGAGGTAATTCACCCATTTGATTCAGGTATGTTGGATCAGGGACATGTCTAAAAGCTCCAGGACGTTGGATCTTAAGGACTGGATTTGAGGACCACTGGTATAATGGTGGTACTGCATAAGGTCACCAGCAGCCTCTGATTCAGTCGCTTCCTCCAGATGATCCTCAGGAAGTGGAGTCTCTGTTGGGGCTTCTCCAGCACTGCCATGGTGTTTGCAGATCAGATCATCTCCACCGTTACGGTCACTCCCAGGAATCTTTCTGAGCTCACCAACTCCACCTCAACCCCGTTGGTGTAGAGAGGGACATGATCCCCTTTGGTGCTGCGGGAGTCTACGGTGACATTGTCGGCTTTTGAGCTGTTAAGGGGGTTGTTTGCTGAACACCATGGGGTCAGACATTTCACCCCCTCTCTGTAGGCAGCCTAGTCCCCTCGTGTGATGCGTCCCACCAGAGTGGTGTCATCTGCAAACTTAAAGATGTAATTTACTGGATGGGATAGAATTCAGTCATGAGTGTAAAATGTGCCCAGGAGAGGGCTTAGCACACAGCCTTGGGGTGAGCAAGTACTCAGTGACGGAAGTCCTTTATCCATGGACAGGCGGAGGGATTCTTGCAGGTTCCAGCAATTTGTTTGTCAGAATGTCCGGGATGATTGTGTTAAAAGAAGTACTGAAGTCTGAACTTCAGTCTGATATAGATCCCGGGTTGTTTCAGGTGGCTTAGCACCTAGTGGATCACCAGGGTGCTGGCGGCTTCAGTGTAGCGGTTTGCTCTGTAGGCAAACTGGAGCAGATCGGATGTGGACGGGAGGTAATCCTTAATGTGGAGAGACACCAGCCTCTTGAAGCACTTCAGACCCATTGCACTCGTTTGGGATGAAGTTGTTCAAAGTGCTGAATTTAGATTTTTTGGGAACAAGAATGATGGTGGCGGATTTAAGGCAGGCGAAAACAGTGGCCTGGATCAGGTCTTGGTTGAATTAATTTAAGCATGGACAAATACCTCTACTGTTACTCCATCTTTACTTGTGTTCACTGACCTGAGCTCATGCCTCCCCTGTTGCTGAAAAGAGTCAGTGAGGTTGAGCGGTATGATGGAGGGGAGATTGGCGTGTTAACCTCAAAATGCCAGTGAAGCTTCAGAGAGAGGCAATTGCATCATATTTAATAATTTGGATGGATGGTAGCAAGAAAGGAGAGGAAAGATAACTTAAGTAGCAGTGGCCAATTAAGATTTAATGCTACAGAGGTTGCAACATGACTTCTGAAAAAAATGCTTTGGGCATCAGTCTTGTGTGAGCAGTAATTATTGATAAACAGGTTTTGGATATATGTGCATAGCTTCTTCTGCTCATGGTATACCACTTCTGTCAGTCTGCAGGTAATTGATCTTTAGAAAGTTTTTCACTTAGTGAACTGTGCTACTGAAATGAATGAATTAGAATAATATTGTCATTTATTGAATATGACAGTATAAATACAGAGAGCTGCGCCAATTTGAATTTGATTAAATGCGATACAGTAAATGCTGTTCTGTGAAATGCAAGCGACATATTTTTTTTCATTCAACTCCTTAAAAGTTGATTTCAATTACCCCCAAGGAATTGCATAAAATAACTAACCATCTGATGCAGTTTGGCTTATATGACATCATTATCACTAGGACGGTGTTTGGAACAGGAATAAGCACATCTTCCATTGAGATCTGCCTCAAATACAGCTTCCCAGAGACCTGCCCTCTCTAACCTAAAGTTGATTGTCCTCAATGGCATGTTCTATCTGAATGCTCTGATTGCATAAATTACTATAAACGGGAGTGGCTGGAAAGCCACATTGCATCTTTATGACTCCATGTAGGATGAAACATAATCTTATTGTACTCTGTTGAATGCCTCAGTCCCTGCCTCACAAATAGAAGAAGGCAGCTTAATTGCTTGTGCATGGTATGAAGGAAGCGGCACAAGCAACCCAACCATAAAGTTATACTACCAATGGGACTTTCTTATTGTCTGCAGTAAGCCAGGAAAGTTTTATTCTGCCATCCATTTGATTAATTACTTTTTGCAGCAATGAGAAGCACATATGCGGCTTCACAGCTAGAAAATATGGTCTGCAAAATGATTTTTGTCAGCTGTGAAAGGTGCTGGGACTGCTTTTCTTGTATCAGGACTTTGCAGATGCTCTCACACAGCGGAAAGAGAATCAGCGGCTTTATTGTTTTATAGATATTGAGGCTGTGCAACTGCAGTCTGACCGTAATAAACAATCAGCAGTGGCTGGAGGTAAAGGGGGATAGGGTTTGTAAAGGCACTTCGGCTCAAGGCTTATGTATGTTAAAGGATATACTGATGCACATAACAGTTAGAGGAGATTTAACAAGATGCAAAAATATAAGGCTGCCATAAAAAAGACACCTTATGATATAGCAGAGTTTGAAGTGCATTCAATTATAAATAAAACAGGCTTTAGAGATGCTTTATGTAAGAAGTACCTTAGTTTTATCTTAATAATCATATAAACTGTTGCATCAAAGTGGCACAGTTTACAACATACAGCGCTTTAACAGTGAACATTTTGAAAACTGGTTTAACTTACACTTTGTTATGCCTACTTTATCCATTTAATATAGTTCTATAAATTAACTTATAGTGCACTGAGGAAAATGATACTGATGGAGAAAATTAAGGAAATAATGTCTTAAATTCATGCATTATGTTTTTGTTTAATGAAAACTGTTACATACTTAAAGACAAACTAGCATAATGCTCTTGCACTTTGAATAGCAAAATAGCTTTTGAAACATTTAGCAGCGTTATGGAATTTAACAAAATAAATTGTGTATTTACAAAACTAAGACTAGCCTATGGTGTTTGATCCACCGTAAACATCTTTAAATCTCTTTGTGGTCGCCATGTACTGTTCATCGACACATGACTCAGTATCTGTTATGCTAGATTTTACAGATGTGTACAGGTAATCTCCCATAAGGAAAAGAAACAGAAAAGAAAAGAAAACATTCAAGCATTTAGTCGTCTTCAGTTTATATTTCATGTGTTGCACATCATATAAGACTTATACGATTTACACTTGAAAGTGGCCACTTTTGCATTTCACACACTATGATTTTCATAAGAATCATGTGAAAACTGTATATTGTGATAAATCATAATTTAACATATGTTTTCCATACTTGTTTTGTATATATTTTTCATATATTTTTACTATGCTTCTTGGAAATACTTAAATGAACGTTATATAAATGAAAAAATATTATATATAGGCTTCAATGGGTATCTACTGAAACAAGAAAAAAAAGTAGTCAAGGTGTGCCACAACTAATATGCAAAGGAGACAAGGAAATCTACAAGTACTAAAAGTTTACTGTTGTAACTTTCCTCAGGGCACCAAACATAAGTTTAATATCTTTTGGTGATCAAGCTGCTCTCCATACATCGTTAGAGGTTCCCTTAAACTACTACAAGAGAATAGCTGTAATTGGGGATGTGGTACATGGTCATACATACAATAAAACAAATAAACAACTCTGTGCAGTAAATTTGCAGGATAAAGTTACTGCACTTTATCCTTTAACTTTATCCTGCAAAGTTTCTTTATTCTGAAATCCACTGAAATTCACTGAAATCCTCATGCTGTATGCAAACGAAATTTCGTTCTGTTTGCACTCTGTGCATACAAAATGACAATAAAGTTTGTCTAAGTCTAAGTCTAAGTCTGTTGTGCTTCTGAAAGATGGAGGTATTTTTTCCACTGTCACACTTTGAGACAAGTGATCTGTATTTATATGCCAATGGAAAATATGGTAATGGCTTGATGCAGAAGTTGGCCAGACGTTCCCAATCAGGACTGAACTGAGTTATACATCAACCATCCACTTTCCCACAGGCTTTCACAAAGCTATAAATGCAACTCGGATGGTTAGATAATTTATGTCCACTGTGCAACTTCATTGTGTGTCGGCTACTGAACACACATTACTGTAAATTATTGAAAAACATTTTGGGTTTCTCAGCTGATAAGGAAACTTTCTAAACACTCATTAATGTAAGAAATAAAATTGCACGTCAGTGAAGAAAATGTACATTGTTGTTATGCGAGGCATTGTGCAATGCCTGTTATTAACATTTATGTATTTTGGTGAAAATTACAAAATTACAGTTGTTTAGTGGTATCACCAAGTGTATCACGAGAATATACTCGAGTTATGTTAAAAGACAACTAAGTATTGACATTTATTCTATAGGATAATGTGCAATTAATGTATTGTGTTGATAATGTGCCAAATTAAAAGTATTTTTTGCAATAAGAATGGAATGAATAGTCATTTATGAAATACTTCAAATGCTTCTAAAATATAGATTTGGCTGTAGTTTATGTATGTCTTACTTTTGTGACAAAACAAGTATTTTCTATGTTTCTTGCAATGGTCTTAATTCACTGCTAAGGATATTTAAATGTGAGCTCATCGTCATATATTGTTCTGATAAGTAGATAGATAGATATCTTTATTGTCATTTTGTATGCACAAAGTGCGTACAGAACGAAATTTCGTTTGCATACAGCTTGAAAAAAGTCACTCTAGAAATCACTCTAAAAAAATCACAGTAGATTGCACTATTTTTCAGGATAAAGATGCAGCAGCGATTCATGTAAACAATTGAAATGAAAAACCAATGTAACAATGTAGACAATGCATGGGAAAAGAGACGGTGTGGTATTTCATGTGTGGTACAGAGTCCATTTTGTGGCTTCATCAGGTCAGTAGCATGAAGCATATGTGCAAATGTGTAAATGTGCAGTTATGTGAATACGGTACAGAGTCCGTTTTTCGGCCTCGATAGCCCAGAGTCACTAGCAGTTCAAGTACCCAAATCATATAAGTTTAGTTTTCTGCTAATTTACTAAGAATCTTGTTTTTTCACTGTCTGATAGTTTCAACTAAAATAGATACAAACCTTTTAGATTAACATACATCGTTTCCATATGGGCTATATGTAGTGGAGCTCTGCAGCAAAGTTTGACAAAGTTACTGGAGGCATAATGCAGGTGTGTGTGTGTGTGTGTGTGTGTGTGTGTGTGTGTGTGTGTGTGTGTGTGTGTGTGTGTGTGTGTGTGTGTGTGTGTGTGTGTGCATATAAGCTTTTGCAAAACAGTAGGTTTAGAAACAAAAAAAAATTACTTTTGCTATTCAATAGCGATAAGGTTGGAGGCTGTACATTTCTGAGGTTTTTGCACCTCCACCATCAGGTTCAGCCTGACTGTGTTGGAAGAAAGGCCATCAGGATTATTATCAGTTTATGAGTAGCTTGGAGAAAAAAAAAATAAAATAAAAAATCACAGGCGAGGGGTGTTTCTGTACCAAGCGCTACACACACCGCCTCGTGTGTCATCCTTTAATACTTTTGACCGAGCACAGTGCACTGTGCTCATGTCTCAGTGAGTGTTCTCAGAAAACAATCAAACACACACCATGAGGCATCAGGAAGCCTTAAAATTATTTTTTTTATGAGTAAAGCTTCATCTATTGCAAAGTCACATTATAAATCCTAAGAGGCACTGCCTGTGCTTTTTCCTCCTCCTCCTCACTAGATACAACGCAGGAGCTGCTCTTTGACAGCGTCAGAAACACATTTTTGAATTACAGCCTGAAAAAAAAACACTCTTCCGGCAACCTGCATGTGTGCTCGCAATTTCGAGGCGTCCTCGCCGCTTCCCAGCAGGGATCCGTATCACACAAGGACCAGTAGAAATCTCCATGTGCATGGCACTTCCCCCCCCCCCCCCCCTCTTGACGCAGGCTGAGTAATGGCAGGACGCCACGAGCAAGGCAGCAGACCAGAGTTGTGTTTATGCTCAAAACACTTAGTGAACGGTCATATTGTGTCACTCAGAATAGGCGGAGCACTACATTCCTAATGCAGCCTAGAAACCGTCTTAAACACCCTGCAGAGGCTATCTCTGGTCTGCTTGATGTCACAGTCTGGTTTTGCTCCACGGAGAAGAGGGCCTGTAGAAAATGGTTAAGGGCAGCGCGTGTCAGCAGCCTACGCTTCTGATAAAACCATCCACAGCTGAAGCACACCAGTCTGTTCTGTCTCAGTGCACTTCAGCGAGACACATCCACCGTTTATTAAAGGAAGCAACTCAAGGATGTTTACCATTACCAAGTGAGTCTGATCAGGTCGTTGGAAACATGTAAAAAAAGACTGATAAGGCTCGTTTCAGTCCTTTCTCTAACCCACTATACTGAGTCAGAGTTTATGACCCTGTCTTTGGTTAAAACTTACAGATTTCTTCCCCAAAAACAGCAAAAACCGTGCCTTTGTGTTACAGAAATAATCTCTTGCGGTTCTTTTTGCTCGCATCTGGCCTCCAGCAGGAGCCCGGAGTGGCGCTGTTCACCCGAGAACTGGCACTGAAAGCACTCATGCAAACAAACCTGTGTACACTTTAGGTTTCCATTATCAAAGCCCTGTTTTATGACGAGTTTTTCCCTTTTTATTGTTTCACTGAAAATCCAAGCAGCTGTTTGGCCAATTCCCCTGGTCCTTTTACAGCTTCGCTTTTGCTTAAGTGACCGCGTCAAGGTGATGTAGTCATTTCCGGGCCAGCGTCTTCCCGTGGAGTTTATTGCATTTACCGTCTTAGGTATATGACATGTAGTTGCAACTTTAAAATTGTTACCCTGTGATGGAAAATATGTTCTAAGGAAGAAGTACCAGAACCCATAGCGAAATAACTGCTGAGTCATTAGTTCTGACTTGCAGTGCCGTCAAAAGGCTGAAAAGAAGATCATGCTCTCTTTGCTGTGTCGCAGTAAATGTGCTCCATGTTCTTCCAGTCATCGAACAGCACATATTTCATCTGTAGCATAACCACTTACTCTGACAGAATTAGGATATTATGTAAAGGCACGAGTAAACGTGAGCGAGCGTACAGTCACGCTTGTCTCAGACAAGCCTTTAAATATTTATTTAATACTTGAATAGCTGTAGAAGCGCAGGAAATGGAGTCATTAGCAGGACTCCCACCTCTCTTTTTAAGCCCCCCCTCATCATGATAGGTGTAAATTAAGTAAAAATTCTTTTAAAATTCATTTCACACACACAATCTGCCTTTTAAAATGAACAAGCATAAACTTGTACTCTTTAATAAAAGCTGGGGTGATTGAAGAGTGCTCTTGGGAGCCATTTGAGGATCTTGGCAGTGGCATTTGTAATAAAAAGGAAGTGTCTTCCAGCCTCGCAGCAGACATGCAGAAAGAGCTGATTCCATGATTTGAAATTACACCATAATGGCTTCTATCACAGCAGTTGGGAACGGTTGTTGTGGGGATAAAAACTTTATCGCGGAACCAATTTCAGAAACCAACCAGAAAATATTAGTTTTCATCTCTTTCCTCTTTTTGTTTGTGGTAATTTCTAAGACACCAAAATTCAGGTAGTTGATAGTTATTCTGTTGGAGCACAGCGGCTGTCTTGGATTCTTTTTCATAAAATAACACTCGGAGGGCAAAAACATTAACCTGAATTAATCCAATTTCCTTTCCCTCCTCTGATATATTGCTTGGGTAAATCACTTATCGAGGGAAGTAAATTTAATTGCAACAACCCCAGAAAACTTGAAACACAATAAACAAGGTAACACGCTGACAGAACTGGTCAAAGCAGACAGAAATGTAATGCCTCAGTGCTGCTGTCTGCCTTCATGCTGCCTTAAAAACAACAAAATACTGAGGAGCAGTTTGACACCTGAGAAGCAGGTAACAATGTTGACGTGACTTTTTTTTTTTTTTTTACATAGTAGACATGTAGGTGAAAACAGTGCAGGAAAACTTTCATGCAGATTCAGACATGATATATTTATTAAGATAATGTACATATTTATTCCTATAATTACTGTATGCTGACTGAGCTCTCTAGAACAAAAAACAGTGAAGATTTAGTTTCCATTTTTTTTACGCTTTTGGTTTTTAATGAATAGGTGATTTTTTTTTAATACCATTTTGGCATTTTTGTATGATTTTATTGGTGAAAAGAGAACAGTGGAGGTTTGTACTATGCTTTCCATTAAAATAGCAATGTGAAAATATCAGCAATTTAGTCTTAAATTCAGCATGTTTTGAATGAAAAATTGTCATTTTACGTTAAAGTGTGGCTGAAACTGTGTTTTCGCCTGTATTTGACCGGTGACACAGCCTAACGGAAATGAACACTTGAGAAGAGCAGCAAATTGCTCATTTCTATTCATAATGTGCGTTTTCAAACATCTTGTTACTTTTGTTCTGCTCCAAGGTGGTAAGTGGTCATTATTTAACTCGGATCTGCCTGGAAATGTGACGTCAATCTGATAAACAGTTTTTCTTGGCTTACAAAAGGGAAAAAGGCTTCCTTTGGGTTTTTTTTGGCTTTTGTGACTACTTTAGCCACAGATCTTTTCCACTGAAAAGTCAAGTGAATAATTTCTGAGCAAACAGATCGAATGGTTTCCTTGGACATATTGCTGTGCAAAATATAACCTTTGAACCACATACACAGCTCCCCTTTTATTGTTTGCCCACTGTTGAGAATTTATTTCTTAGTGTGAAAACCTTAATTTGCTTGTACATCTCCCTCTCTGAGATCTAAGGGGATTCAGTTTACGTCAATACAGGAACCTTGGTCAGTTGGCCATAAAGTATCTTTTATCATTTTTGTTCCAGTCTCATGTTTCACAAAACTAAACTATGTACAAAAGACATTAACTTAATCCTAAACAAAAACATTTAATATTATTTCACCGATAAATGTTCAGTAAGTGATAACTAGGCACAACGAGTGGGAGACTCTGTTAAGAGGACAACTATTGCTCATGCTGTCAGATTACACATGCACTTCCCTGTAGGGATGAGTGGCAACAACAAAAACAATTTTTTTTTTTTTTTTAAATTGGTGTGTATACATTTGCTAATTCAGGCTTAATTTGAATTTAGGAACAGGATTAAAACCACACTCTGCTGACTTTTTACCTCGCAGCAACGTACAGCAACACTTTCATTTAATGGATCATGACCTTTTAGAAAACCGGCCTGAATTAAATTTCAAACAACGACCTAAAACATTGAGGGTGACTAATCATGACGCGACAATTTAAAATAAAATAACCTAAAAAAAATCAAAGGAATGGCCTTGTGGGATACAAAGTGGCAGCAAAACCAAATAACCTTGTGTTCAAAATTCACATAGTTGGAAATAAAGCCCTGTTTACCCAGAGCCTAATTTAAAAGCACACTGGAGGAGAATGTTTTTTACACCAGCCTGTTTCAGCTGATGATTACTCTTCTCAACATCAAAGTAAACCTCCCACACACTCGAACACAGCAAATTGACTTTGTTTTTACAAAGTTGTTGTTTTTTTCTTTCAGAGATTTTCTGATGTTGGAGCAGAGTGGCTCATCGGTCCTGTCGCTTCATTGGCAAGTTCAGTTTTTATCATTCTGAACTGATCACTGTTAGTTATGTATATTTTTTTCCAGTATGAGATGTAACAGCAAATGTATACACTTGATTAGTGAGTCTACTAAATTTAGCTTGAACTCTTTTGGGGTCAGTTCCAGGTCAATAAAGTTCTGCAGAATCGAAACGTACCGGTGCTAACGGACCTCAGCTCCACTCAGACTTCACGCTGCTATTTTTCACAGAACCCCATATACCGTCATGCAAATGATAGAACCGAGTGGACAAACATATTTCCCAAAAAATAAAAAAGTTTGTGTTTTACAATGTTAACATTATGCATGCTATTGGTCACATGAATGCTAAAACCCTGCAAACAAACGGTTTGTGACAGTGTTACTGGCTGAGGGGAGGTTAAAGAAAGGAAAATATTATTATTACTATATTACTTTTTAGAGTGACTTCTGTTTTGCAAAGGGCTGTCTAGTTGCAATCACCATGATTTCTATAGTGAGATTAGTCTAAGCTCCTATTATGGGGTACTTACATAAAATTGTGTACTTAAGCTACATGCCTTGTGGTCAATATATTTTGAGACTGATATTTTAAAGGAAGAAAGAGGTTGTCAAGTTGGAAAAGCATCGACTGCCTTTAAATTATTTATTTGGTAGCAACTTGGGGAACTTGACAAAAAAAAGACACTGATGGAGTCACAGACAAGATGTAAATTTATAAGTACTGTGAGAACCCAGGTCGCCCACTTTTAGAAACAAACAAGAGAGAGAGAAATGAGGTACCCAATTTTCCTGTAGTATTTCCCAGTTAATGGGCAAAAAGCCTACAGTCTCTAGAAATTCTTGTGCAGTCTTGCATTTACTGCATGTTTGAGATCTCCATAGAAGAGATCCAATGATATTAAAGTTAAGACACTGAAAATGGCCACTCCAGAATCTTGGCAGTTTTCTGCAGTCACACAGGTCAGCCACAAGTTAACTTGTCCTTGCATTTTGGATCATTGCCATGTGGGACTGGCAAAGTACGTCCCATAAGCGGCCTCCATGCCATTGATTTTGACTAAATTCCCTTTGCCTTTGTAGCTCACTCATCCCCAAAATGTCAGCAGAAAGTAGAAACAAAGACCTTTATGGGTGATACGATCAAACTTGATCGTATCACCCTAAATAACTTTGTTCCAGACGTTTTGAGGCTTGTGAGTGGGTTTGCTCTGTGGCATTACTCCATGTTTGAAGTAGTTTGATGATTTTCCTTTGTATCCTGAATCATTTTCCTGGCAGTTGAGGCAAAATAATAATTTTTTGGCTTTTCTGACTTTGACTTGCTTTTGAATAGCTTATCTTCCACAATTAGAAGTTTGAACACTGCTGATTGGCATTCCCAAGTCCCCGGTCATCATTTGGAGGATCAGAAATTCACACACACACACACTAAAAGAACATAATTGCATTCATTAACCATTTCAACCCACATGTGTCAATTTAAGTTCATGCCATCAGGCCAAAGCCAAAACTGCCAGATTATACAAACCTTTGATTGTCTGGTCATTGTAATTTCAAAAGAGGCAAGATTTTTCTGGTAAGGAATTGCTTCAACCAAACACACACCAAGAGTCATAGATTTTTTTCTTGTATTATTGTTGAAATTCTCCAAACAATGGTCCCACAATCAGAGATTCTGCCAAGGTGTGCACACCACAGCTGCAAATATTATGTCAAGGCTGGATTTAATTTTTGTACACTGATTAAAGATTCTTTGAAAATGTGATGTCTTGAAACACTGTTTTTAGTATTACTTTGGTAACCAAAGCCCTTTTGTAGCGTCTCATAAAAACCGTTTCAGTGTCCTTGCAAAAAGGACAACCATAATCTCTTGCTGGGATAAAATCATTTTCACCCACAGCAGCCTCACATCACCAAATATTGGAGACGTAGTGAGACACAGCAGGTTTGTATTTGCAGATCATGGTTTAGCTTCGAGAAACAAACACTTTTATAGTGAACAGATGTTCAGGTTCTTTTAATGGAGAAGCTGCTTGAGGATATTTCATGAGTTTATATTTAAAATACTTACATTATTGCAAACGGGAACAAACGCAACCCTTCAAACAGTTTGAGGCATAAAGGAAAACTTTCCACGGCTAAGATTCTGCGCAGGTTCCATGTACTGTACTGAGTTTGCATGCATTTCCCATGAGACAAGACCCGCTTTGTTAAATATTTGGGAGGGGGGGGGGGTCTTTCTGTTATAATTTGGCTACATGAACAAAGTTCACACTGTTCAAGTTCAGGTTGCAGAATACTACAAAGTCTCTGTTTAAGTGCACTGCAAATCATTTTTATGGGATGTAGCAATATAACTTTAATTATGGCTTTAAACTGTGTGCAGCAGTTACTTTAACAGGACAACATAAAGCCTGGATGGCAACAAAGTAGCAAATTAATTCTTTAAATAAAGCTGCTGGGACAGGAAGCCCAGGGTGGACATAAATTAAAATTAATAGCCTGGCATTAAGAAAATCTTCAAATAATAATAATAATAATAATAATAATAAAAAAAGGGTTAGGAGGTCACATTGCCCCAAAAGTGTCAAGCAGGATTTGCATGAAAAGCTCCAGGAAAGATGGCAAGAACAACCAAAGAGAACCCCAAGAAGTATTTATACAAACAGAACGAATCAGGAATGAACAACAGGTGTGGTGATCACATATTGGGACCAGGTGGGCTGCTGGGCCAGAAAGCATGAAATGAACAAGGAAATTCCTCAAAATAAAACATATTGCTAAATAAAAACAATGGATACACACATAATTGCACACATAATTGTATAATTATCAAAACTATTATTAAACTACTGATTCAGAATTTTGTGTTTTCTGTTAAAGTGGTTTTCACTGTGTTTACGGTCATTTGGTTAAAAACAAGGTGTGGTTACAAATTCCTAAATTTCAAAATTAAAATTATATGATATTTACATTTTTCTAAAAATTTGTTTCAGTCTTATATTCATGTGTAAAATAAAAACACACCACAGATTCCACCATGTTATTATGAAACAATTATGAAACCAAAATAGAAAACTGTGTAAAACTAAACGCCTCAAAAGCTCTTGGTACATGAAAAATATGTCAAATCTACCATTTAAATGGGGTGTGCTTTTTACCATGACTGTAAGCATCATTATTTAGAAATCAAATCCGATGTTTGAGTGATTTCTGGAATTTTACTGGGTCCTGTTGTGACAGATTTAATTTAATCAGAGTAACTGTGTTTTTTGCTCTTGGATGAATGGGACAGCGATTATATTATTTACCATTATGTGTGCTAGCTTTACTAATTGTTAGTCAATCTAATAGAAATTGAATCTCTGAGTTTCAGAGCTTCAGCCTTTGATATCCAGGTGTCCCTGAGGATATTAATTCTGCTCCGACAACAGCTTTCAGTGTCTTTAACCTCTTTCCATCCATCCATTCGTCGTCTAACACGTCTATCCCTATTGGGGTTGAGAGGGGTGCTGGTGCCTATCTCCAGCTGTCAATGGGCGAGAGGCGCGGTACACACTGGACAGGTCGCCAGTCTATCGCATTTCTTTAACCTCTAGTCTGCAGTAAAACAGCCACAGCATTCTTATGCAGTTATCGTTTCCAATCAGTTTTTAGTACACCGTCTCTTTGAAAATAGTGTTTTATTTAAGGATAAGTCAGGTAAAGTCCTCAGATAAATGTGTAAAAATGAGAAATACACTGTATATATTTAAGGTGAAGATAGATTCTGTAGCTTAACAGTAGCAATGTTTACATGGAAAAAAGTAATCGGACTAAAAGGCGGATCAGAGTAAAACTAATAGTAATACTGTGATTAGATCAAGCTCAATCGGAATTAAATTGTACTCCGAATGAGAGGGGTGGTTTATGCCGATTGACAGTCTGACACGCATGTAAATGCTTGTCAGGATTAAGTTATTCTGAATGTGGCAAACTGTCCTGAGTGCACATGTGCGCCCTCGTCAACGTGACGTATTTCTGCTTTGAGTGGCGGAAATATGTCGGGGAACAATATTGTTCAAAGAGGCTTGTTGATAAATGACATCGGTGATCATCTTACTGTTTTTACTTAACAAAAACTTTAATTACCTTTAACTTTAATTGCAGCCTATAAAATATGAAAGCTTAAATCAGAATCAGAACAGAAAAAAAAATAGACAAATTTAGAAGTGAACTTTTAAAACAAGACTGGTCTATGTGGCTGATGTGAATGAAGTGTATAATTCTTTTTAAACACCTACTTATCCCTTTACAATAAATGCTACCCATTAAAGGTATTTAAAAAAATCTAAACCAGAAAAACCTTGGTTTACAATAAGATTAATGAAAGCATGCAAAAGCAAAAACAAACTATAAAAACTGTATAAAGAAACAAACACTCGACATCAAATTAAATATATTAAAATACATTAACAATCATTATGAGAACTGCAGGGAATTATAATAGAAAACTGAGAGAACATCATGGGAACATGAAAGCAAAATGGAATATATTGAACAAAGCAATTAGACCAAACTTTAAACATAAAAACTTTACAGAGAACAAGGTTGTGTATAAGAACAACAAAAATATCACTGATGAATTTAATGGTTTTTTGTTTGTTTTTTTACATATATTGGAGCACTAAGACCTTCTTTTTGCTGCAAAAAAGAGCCATTAGAATTATCAACAAAAAGGTTACAGAGAACATACCAATAATTTATATATTGAATCTAGACAACTCAAATTAAACGATCTTGTTGATTTAAAAATTCAATCAATCAATCAATCAATCAATCAATCAATCAATCAATCAATCAATCAATCAATCAATCAATCAATCAATCAATTTTATTGTCAACTACAATTTGCATTGCAAATGAAAATTCAGTTCCAGTACAACCGTCCATCACATACACTTAAACATTTTGGGAGAACGATTGACTGAGGCCTTGTGTTGCCAAGGAACGCAGCCAGTCGTCCGCTGCTATTTCAGCGCAGCCGTTAGGTGCATTCCTCCAAATGGCCCCGGTCCCCGCCTTACACGGAGTCCACAGGCGCTGCCCTTGAAATCTGTTGAAGAAAGATTTTACATGGGGGAAGTGGAGGGAGATAAAAAAGACAGGTGCTTCACAATTTATGTTTCCACATATAACGTGGAGCATCCGACAAAAAACCTCATTGCACGAGAAGCACAAATAATTACGAAACACATATATGCAGAAAGGTAAACATTTGAGACTGGTCGCTTTACGTTCATCTGTATTTGTGAGCATCAGTTATGTGTGTCTGCTTGGGGGAAGTGTTTATATTTCCGTGGAAGCTCTCCAGAGGCCATTTGTCCTTGATGTTATCAGCCACAGATGTCAGCGGGGAAGGAGGGGGCAGGGGGGTTTGTGCGATCTCGCCATAGCAACTGAGGGGAGAATTTAGATAGTGGGAAGTCTGATTAAAAACAGAATTTGTTGTGAAAACAAGCTGAAGCCAACTTTTTCTTCAGCTTTAGAGTCTTTTCGTCACTGGCTCCAGGATCCAATATTTCAATATTCCAATCAATGGGCTAGTTAACGTTCACACTTCCAGGTGTTATCCCATCTCACCTTTGTGTACCACAACCACGGTCAGCTTATCAAGCCTCCCGTTTTGTTCATTCAACGCCTTAGTGATCACGTCGACTGCCGCCGGCAGTCTCATCAAGGCCATGTTGACCACCAGCAGCTTCTGAAGGTTTTGATACATTAGATATCCTCCGAGACCAAAAAAAAGGAATCCAAGTATCGTAAATCTGAATAAGTAGACATCTTCGACGTCCTCACCAGAAAGAATTAAGAGGCACACCGTGGACCATTTCTCCCAGGGGTCCAAGATGTATCCCACAAAAAAAGTTCCGTCGGGACAGGCACGCTCCCCGGTCCTTTGCTTTCCAGTTGAAAAAATGTGATCAATAGCGTTGAGAGACCAGCTGACGAGATCCATAATTTTCTTTAGAGCTTTCGGTTGCTATGAAGAAATGGCATAAAGGACACAAAACGAAGCAAATAGCAGGAGAGAGGGGGCAGGGTAATAGCAGATAAGGAGCTCTTGAGAGCTTAAGAAAAACCGACCGACCTCGAAGAGAGACAAAACAGAAAAAAATTGTGATCATTATGTAGAAAGCTAAACAAAGGATCTTACCAGACGATGTTCAGAATTTATGTAATCTTGTTAAACTAGGATCTGGACACAGAAGAAAAGATCATTTCTGTACTATGTTCGCACGAACAACACTGCAAATAAAGTGTCCATCAGTGTATGGAGTTAATCTGTGGAATGCTTTGAATGATGAATATAATCGCTGTACAATTGTCTATCAATTTAAAAAGGTTTAAGAACAAAATGTTAAGTGAAGACATACAATTATAAAACTAATTCTGGTAATTTTTTAAATATGAGACAGCTGTATTACTATTATAGACATGCACACATTTGGTGAAAATGTGTGGAGAGAGGGTTAGAGAATATAAACTTTATTGTTTTTTATAAAAAATTTTCTTGCTCTTATTTTCTCAAAAAGTAGATAAGATTTATCTTTCTTCGGCTCCTGTTTGTTCATGAATAAATCAGTGTTAATATGTAATTGTAAAAAAAGAAGAAAAAAGCTTAAAAAAGCTTAATTATGTTTTTCTGTAATGTTTCAATCGTGATTAGAACCTGGTGCAAGTCCAGCCTGGGCGCTCGGGAGACAAGCAAATTTGTATAATACTGGTTTGTTTACTGTATTTAGTTGCTCAACAAAGATGGAAATACTCTTTTTTTAAGGGAAATTTGATAACTGCACATATTAGGGGGGGGGGGGTTCTATTTTGCATGAAGCCAGGTGCATATAAACGCACATCATGATCAGATTAATTGATTGCATGAGCATAAAACTGGTTCAATATGATTTATTTTTTGCTTTTTAATCCAAATACATTTCAATCTGAAATTTCTTTTATCAGTCTGATGTTTGCATTAAAATGCAATTGGAAATACTTTACCTCACATTTTACTCTAGAATACCTATGTATTTTGAAGAGTTCATGGCTGCATCAATAACTGTAGTGAGCCCAGGTGCTGTGGCTGCAAAACGAGCCTAAATCATCCTCCCTCCACCGCCATGCTCGTCTGTGTTTTTTGAGAGCTGGTGTCCTTACGTTGTTTTTGGCGGCCTCTCAATCTTCTTGTCTCATTCGTTGAGGCCCGCCTCACCCGATTCGTAAATTCGGCAGCAGAATCCATACTATGTGCACTGCCAGGCCACAAAGTTAAACATTAGTTAAAACTTAGGTAGCTCTTACTGCTTCATAAAAATACATGATTAATACACAAACTGATTATATATTTCCATAACAGTTTTAAACAAACATGCAGCTGTATATGGTGGTGAAACTACTTTACTTTGAATGATTCTTTGCGGTCCATGAAGACAAACCTTTGTATATCTGAGTCGTGAATGGATTATAATTTTAATGAAGAGGCGGTTCTCACCACAGCCGTTTTTGGTGCCCTTCATTTATAAAATTCTTTTGTAGATTAACCTGTCATTTATCTGATAACTGGGTGAAAATACATACTTTTTTTTCAAGGTAACACTGACCATGAGTTAGTATAGCTTTTAAACTAAAGCATTAATAAAATGTGTTTCTTAAACAGGGTGATTGGTTATGAGATATTGCATTAGTTTGCTGAATATCTGAAAGAGAACAAAAATAAATTGAAAGTGTCAAGGCATGAGACATCAAGGCTTCACTTTCCAGTTATTATCGAATGATAGCAAAGGACTGATAAATCCTGTCTTGAGGAAATAGATCTCTAATCCGATTTTTATGGATCATGACATAATTATCAAATAGCCTTCTTCCAGGCTAAAAAGTTGAAATAGAAAATTCATTAATAATCAGCATAATGATCTGACTATATCCATTGCTTTTTATAAAGTTGTTTTACTTTCAATCTGAAGATGGAGACAGTGTCATTGTGAACAAACGTGGGAGTACAGATGTTTGTGTGTGGGTGTAAATATGAATATGTTGTGCTTAGTTACTATATCTGTGAGTTGGTGGGTGAGCTTGTGCCTCTTCTTAGTTTCTATTGTCTGTTTTCTCTTTGATTCACTAATTTGCTCTTTTCATGAATGTCAGAATGTCACTGCGTCTCAGATGCAACAGCCTGCCATCAAGGCGATCTCTCTGTCCTCCTTTTGAAAGTACAAGAGGGTACCTGAGAAACACAGACCTTCCAATGTTATATTCTCACTACTTCCATTTAGTCATTTGCCATTAGATTTAATATGGCGAAAAAGGATTAGCACATTATAAAATTAGTGAACTTAAACAACTGTGCCCAGGCACATTAATTAACTTAGAGTTAATTAATGTGGTAGAGTATTAAACATACCTGCCTCGGTTAAACCTTTTGAAAAAAAAGTCAGGTGGGGCAAAATGAAATATTATCAATGCCATCTATTTCTCTAAGTACTGAAGCCCAGCAAGTCACAAGGTTTTGGGATGTTCACTATGAACCAGACTAATGGGTCAAATCCATCACACTGACACCTTTGACCACGTTCATAATGAACTGTCTTGTTGTGAGGTAAGTTGATCTTTCTTCAGGAAGAATCAGCGTCTCTCAGGAGTCTCGGTCTCAATGCATTTATTTTAAACCTGCACACATTGCACACAAAAAAAACAGAATTACATCAGAGTCAACTGCATGGTTTGAAAAGGGGATACTGAAGCAGAAGCTTATTACATTTCCAATCCCCACAGTCACCATCACAACACAACACAACACAACACAATACAAAACAAAACAAAACAATATAACACTTATCTAGACAAAGACAGACCCGGCAATTATCTGACTCTACACCCTTCTCCCTTTATTTACATGTTCTCATCCGAGGGCATCAATATCTCTTCTACAAATTCTCATCATTACATTTTGTTTAAACACTCTTTAAAAAGATTAGGACAAGCTTTTTCATCCTCTGTCAAACTATCCCATAAGACCTTACCTTTGAAAGATAAGGTTTATTGCTCTGTCACAGAATAATTTCTGTATATTTGCAGGAAGAGATTTGTTTGATGCCCTAAACATCATTTTAGCAGTTGTATAGTTTACCAAATAATGCAATCTTGATACTGATGTTTTTACAAAATTTTAATTAGTGTGATCATTATATTGCTTGGGTGGCTCCGGATCTGGCTCCTTGACCCGGTCCTGGTTCATGGCGACTCTTGGTGCTGATTCTATCTGGAGAACAAAGGTCTGCATGGGTGTAGCCACTAAGTGGGTGTGGAGGCCATCCCTCCTGTCCGGCTCCCCTCCGTTGTCTGGTGCCTTGACCTGCTGGTGGGTTGGTAGCCCTCATTGTCCGGTGCCGGATGATCAGGTGTGTGCTGACTCACTCCTGGTGGCTGCTTTGCGGGGCCTGGGCTCCATGGCTGTGTCGGAGCCCTGCAGGGGGCGAAGTGCCCCTGGGGCTCTGGTCTCTGGACCCATTGCTGGATCAGCTCCGGCGTACCTGACTGCTTGCAGAGCCCGGGGGCTTCGGCCCTATGGCTGCTGGGGTATTTCCTGGGGCTCTCCTCTGCTCTTCCCTGGGATGGGAGGTAGCTATCCCTGTGTTGGTCCCCTGGTCTGTGGTGCGAGTCTTTGGCTCCTTACAATCATTTTTGTTATAAATAAACCTTACAAAAACAAGCACACTCACACAAATACCTACATGTGCTTGGTACATGTGTGAGCTCCAGGAGCTTACACATTCACTTCTATACAGAAAAACCCTATCATTAGATTTGTCTCACCCTTTATACTTCTTCTATTAAATAATTCTACGTATTTTTCTGTTCTGTTATGAAGGCGTTGATTGTTTGAACCCTTGATACATGGTTGGTTTTGCTGTTCTTTCTATATCTTTCCCTGCAGATTTAGAATCAGACTCTGAGGACGTTATCTTGTTTTTCCTCTGTTTTTTTTCACCTTTTCTCCGTTTGACCTTTCCATTTATGCGTCCATTGAACTTTAAATAATCCCAAAATAATATCTGATAAAGTTTTTTTTTTTTTTTTTTTTACATATATATCAAGCGGAGCACTATGGCAATTGCAGTAAAGATGGAAAAAGTTTATTTGGCTGCTGAAGAGCATTTTTAGTTTGAAATAGGCATGGGTCAGTATGAGATTCTCTTTGTTCCATAACCAGTTTATTTGTAAACAGGGAAATTGAAAACAGAATGCCAACAAATATTCCTATAAAAATACAGTATTGAATATTCTATCCATAAGACTTAGACTTAGACAAACTTTACTGTCAACAAAATTTTGTTGCATAAAGCTTACGACAATGTAATGAGAATACAATTGAAAAAACATTAGTTATTGAAATCACATAAAAAGACTTAACAAAATATATAGAATAATAAACAAACAAATAAAGTCACCTCTAACAAAACTAATGAAATGAAATACTCAACTAGTCTCCATGATCAGATTGGGTACAAAAATAATAATTATACAGTGATGTTTTAATGGATGAAAGAGCAAATTATGTTTATTTTCTAGAAGCAGAAACAGTAAACATGTTTTTTATGCTGACCCTGATATGTACTGAAACTATTTTCTTTCTAATTTTTCCTGCAAAATAGTTGTATTGCTTGTCAGCGAAACATGATTCTCACAATCCTGA
Source organism: Fundulus heteroclitus (assembly GCF_011125445.2). Classification (NCBI taxonomy): domain Eukaryota; kingdom Metazoa; phylum Chordata; class Actinopteri; order Cyprinodontiformes; family Fundulidae; genus Fundulus; species Fundulus heteroclitus. Next base: position 16,974,014 of record NC_046369.1, read on the forward strand.
TTTATATGGTACTACACGAACAAGGGGAAAATATATATATTTTCTCCTTCCAAGTCCTTATTTACCTTTTTTAACAGTAAAACATTTTTAATGAAGAATTTTTCAGAGCAACAAAAAGCCACAAAAGCGTACCCTACCCTCTCAGGAGAAGAACACATATATATGAAAAAATTAAAACAAGACAGGAGGTACAGTGTATAAAAATAATATATAACAAGCTGCTTGGTACAGCATCACATTTATAAATAAACAGGTCAGAACATTTCCAGCAGATGCCAGCAATTGCTGGGCTGGATATGTCACCATGAACCGGTGCTGAAACAAAGCAGATAACCCAACTCAAACAAAACAGATCCGATTAAAATGCAGCAGGCAAAACACTGAGGTAAAGATTAGAATAATTTTCCCACTGAAACGAGAATGAGTTCTCCTTTGAGGTGCCGTTTTGGAGAAGGAAACAGGCAACTGGTTTTAGCAGGATTGCAACAAATCACCTCAACACAAAACTCTGCTACCCTGCGGTTTAAACTGCAGCATGACTAAACTCTTTAACAATTTTGACACAAAATCTGTGTTGCTGCGAGACGAGAACATGTCAGTACAAAGGTTTTATCAGAAGTTTTAAACTGCTCAATTTTCAACCTTGAATTTCCGTATTTCTTGAGAATATCAAATTATGCATTAATGTTTCTTCACCGCTGCTTGACTAATCTGCATCAACCACGCTTGTCTTCTACCCTGTGAGGTCCTCTGACAGCTATTAATTTCTTCCTTTAAGCTGTTCAAAGTACTCTTCCCTCTCAGCTCTCTTTCAGCCACTCAGAGCTGAATACTCCACTGTGAGACTTAAAAAAGCTTCACAGTGGATTACCACAGTCAATATATGAATATATATAAATATGAGAGACACTAGTCTCTGTTGCACACAGGAACAAACCACTGAACCTATGACTGCTATACATATTATCTGGCTTCCAAAGCTTTATAAAGCTTTATGAGTAATCATGACACTGATAATCAGATGAAATACAATTAAATGGAATCCAACTATGACCACCAATTTCTGGTGCTAGATTTCAAAAAGTATTGAAACATAAATAACTTCCAGTAAGCAAGCACAATGATTAGACTCCGTCCTTATGTAGTAAACAAAGAGGAAGCCATGTTACAAAAAAGCTTCATGTGAAAAAGGTGACCCAAATTTAGCAGGAATAGCTCAAAATGGTTACTTTATGTGTGACTTTGTAAGTTTCTGAAACCAGTATGAAGAGATCTTTTGCCACCCATCTTCAAAATATTGCTCCATTGTTTGCTCATTTTATGTAACATTCAAACACACATTATTGCAGGGAAGTGAAGTGGGACAGAAATGGTACGTTATTTAAAAAATTTCTGACAAAAATCTGAAAAGTGAAGCATGTATTTTTTAGCCCTTTTAATATGATACCTCCTTATATGATCTATCTATCTATCTATCTATCTATCTATCTATCTATCTATCTATCTATCTATCTATCTATCTATCTATCTATCTATCTATCTATCTATCTATCTATCTATCTATCTATCTATCTATCTATCTATCTATCTATCTATCTATCTATCTATCTTAAAAGAGTGTTGCACGACTCCAAACCCACCTACCAAGATCTAAAAAGACAGGCTGGACAAGGAGCGCATTGTTCAGGGAAGCCAAGAAGTCCTTAGTAACTGGATAAATTATAAGTGGATGGAGGTGCTCTGGTCACATGAGAACACTGAACTTTATGACCTATATAAAAAAGGCTTTGTGTGACGGACAAAATTATATTGTACATCACCCTGAACCAACTGTTTCCAGAGTGAAACTTGGGGGTGTCAGCATCACGCTGTGGGGAGACTTTTCTCCAGAGGAGACAGGGAAGCCGCTCAGAGAAGATGGGTGGAGCCAAAGGGAGTGTCCAGGATAGAAGTTCATCTACAAGCTGGACCATGACTCTAAGCATACAGTGAGATGTAAAATGTTTTAAATCAATGCTTATTCATGAATTATAATTCACCAGTCAAAGTCCAGACTTAAATCCAATTGAGAATTTGAGGTTGGAATTTAAAACAGATGTTCAAAGACTATTTCAAGCTTGAGCTATTTTATTCGCTAAAATTAAATAAACAAATTGAGGTTTGTGGTTGTAATGTGCCAAGATCTGGAAAAGTTCAAAGTGGTATGAATACTTTTTAAAGGCACTGAACCATATATCGCAGCCAACTATCCGTTCACTGCTTGATTAGACTTTAGACTTTACTTTATTAAGTCCTTCGGTGACCTAATAAAGTAAAGCAAGTAATAATAGTAGCAGCCATCACATAATCACTCAAACAATACAGACAATAGACAAGACACAAGGATAAGAAGCGACTTATAGAAGTTAAAGGAAATAAATCTAAAACACACATTTGCAAAAGATAAAAGACTGGAGCTAAGACTTGAAGTAAAGATTAACAATAAAAGATGAAGTTGAGGTAAAAATTAAAGATAAAATGTAACAATTAGATAGTGACATTAAACCAGGACTTGAGAATCTACAGTTTGTTTAAATAGCCAGTGACTGTAGGGACAAAAGAGTTTTTCAGTCTGTTGGGACAACACCTTGGTAGGGCGTATCTCCTACCTGAAGGGAGGGGCTTAAACTCTATGTACAGGGTCTGCCAACACTTTTTTGGCTTTGGTCACTGATCTGGACTTGAATAGGTCCATAATGTCATTTAGTTGTGCTCCAATGATTTTTCTGCATTCTTTAACGATGTTCACTTTTTTTCAGATTCAGCAAACCAAACCAGCAAAGAAAGGAAAAGGTAAGAACATATTCAATAAAACAACTGTAAAACATTTTCATAAAAACATAAATGTTTCATATATTTCATGACAAAATGGTTGTCAGCTTTTCAGCAGACTTTTAGATCTAAACATCAGCAGAAATCAGTCCATGTTAAGGCAAACTCTTTACGTGTTACTGAGGGATTTACATCCACAGGGCTGTTTGCGATAAACCAACCCAAAATAATCTCCTGTGTCGGTGCGCATGGAAACAAATAATGTGATGTGTGCTTTTTTTATGATAGTTATGGACACAAATGGAGCTCTGCTGCTCTGAACACAGACACCCAGACTCTCACCATAGAGAAAAAAAACACACGTTGTTACAGTTTATTTGTGGATTTGGCCGCATACATGCTGTAAATCTTACATAAGAGACATTTTTTCCTTATAAAGACACAACTCAGAGTAATGAAATTACAGGCTTGCATCTTGTAAAATTTAGACATGGTATCAGGAGTGGGGTCTGAACTATCAGCTAACTTGATCTGGACAAGACTCCGGGGAGGATGATTTAATAGCAACAAAACCTGAAAGATAATATCCACCAACATTTAGTGAAGTGGTTTGAGGGAGGTTTTAAGATGTATGAAGGTCGATAAATCCCATGGTTCATAGTGGCTGGCTTATGCCACTTCCTAATAGACTCTTATAGGCAGTGGTTATACATCAGCAGCTGGGTCATAATGAAAGCCCATTTTAATCTCTGTAATTTCCCATAATACTTCAAATAATAGCTGCGGGGGAAAAAAAAAGCCGAACGATTAATGTCCAGACATTTTTGTTGTTGTTTTCTTGCATGAACGGACAAATTGTGGTTAGTTCTGAGGATATTGACTTTCCCTTTTAGATTTGTTCTTTGATTTAGTTAGGACAATAAACCCTCTGTTGGTTTAATTCCAGCCTCAAACTCCCATAGACAGAAACAAACTGCATGCGCTACTAAGAAAATATAATTTACCACTGAAATTCATTAACTGTAAACCTACTTTAGGGAAAACATGCTGTTGAGGCTCAGCAGGGATGTTTTTCTTCTGCTGAGACTGGATTAGTGTTATAGGTAAACCCATTACATCTTCAAGAAAACTCAATTATAGACGGAGGTCGGTCAATTTATTATGCAGAACCTACAGTTGTCATTATAGAGAGACGACCCCCCCAGTCGATGCAGCGTTTTAAAGATGAGCAAACCACAGAAGAAGAACAGGCTGTTTCAACTGAAGGCCACTCATCTCTGGTGTAAGAGGAGCTCCTCATCATCCATCCCTGCAAGACCCGATACTTTTATGATGAACGTTTAGCCACAATATGATGTGATTTGTGGTTTTACAGCGTATCACTGGGTCTCTTTCAAGAGCAATATATCGACGACCGCGGGTAACATTCCTATTAAAAATGTATACGTCTGAGAGTCATGAAATGATGGATCTTAATCACTCCAAAGACCTAATGAACTTTTCCCTATGAGAAGAACTGTGTATGTGAAATGCCACATCAAGACATCTCAATGCACCCATTAAGTATGATGCACTGCCTGTACTGTACACATTGTCATTGCTGAGAAGCACAGAAAGAAACCACATGACCAAAGCTAAAAGCAGATGCATTACTTCTTCAAAGATCAAAGGTATTGCCACAAATATCTGCAAAAATAAGTCACAGGATATAAGACATAAAGTTAAACAAAAGTAGACTAAATAAAACTAAAACATAACTTCCAAATTACCTTTGTATTCCCAGAACCGCTGCTCTGCTTATTTTGAAGTGCATGTTGTCAAATATTGTGCTTCATTATGTTTAAAGTCTTGAAAAAAAAAAGGACTAAACAGCATGTTGACACAAAGTTGTAAGGTTGGTATTCAGTCACTGCCACACATGAGTTTATCCAAACAATATGAAACAGCGGTAGAAGCCAGGATCCATGCTGGGCTTCAGGAAAGACGCACACTGACACTGTGAGACTGCAGAAACTGTCATGAAGAAAGGATGAATAGAACCCAAATGTAGGGGGGGAGAGCAGATAGATGGAGGGAAACAATACTTTAAATTACTCAGTATGAAGAGCAAGTTAGAAACTCCAAATATACTATAGAGAATTATGCCAAAGAAGAGCACAAAAACAAGGAATTTAAAGCGAGGAACATTTATACTGGAGGGAATGATGACGTAGTTCATGCAGGTGTGGCTTTTACCAGTGGGGACAGAAAATCTGAAAAACAAGACTTGCTAGCAAAAAAAGAAAAAAAGAAATTTTTACAATGATAGGGAAATAACTTCAAAAATGGAAGTAAGCTAAAATCTATAGCAAACCAATGACATTAATCTATAAAACCAAATAAACACACAGAGCACGACAGAAAACACTAAAACATACATAACAAAGACAGATAACAGGTATCTTTTTTAGCAGTCAGTTACCAAACAAAGCTGCATCTAAACTAAACTGAGATTTAACAACAACAAAGATTTGCACGATGGTTTCTTAAAACAGTGCGTTGGCAAAGCTGCCCTTTGTAATTAGAAACAATCGCTGTTCAACAAAGAACAAGTTACTAAGTAAGTCAGCAAAACAGTTGTGTAAAAGTTGTGAAAACGTGTCTTATTTTAATCCTTGCCTTAAAACAATCATTTGCATTTTCAGTTGTTTATAGAGGTAGAGTTTAATTTAAAACAAATGCTTCCTTACTTGACGGGTACTTTCTATAGGAAAAATAAATCAAACAAAAAGGTAATGGTGCCTGTAGTTTTAGCTAGGGATTCATATTCATGAAAAAACAGCTGAACACACAATCAGTCACTTGATCAATAGGTCAAGCAGTCTTCATTTCTAGATGACACAAAGTGCTTTTTCAAAGGCAGTGGACTGGGAGTACTTTCTACAAGCACTACAACATACACAAAGATGCCATTGAAAGGTTAAGTATTTGCTCCATCAATAGCATTATCCTAGCAAGAGACATGATTAAAAACAGAAAGATGTGACCAGGAGTACTTTCTATGATAAAGAAAAGCAAAGAGCTCTGAGAGCTCTCAAATTAACAGCTCTTAGAGACATTTGGTACCTAGTGAAAAACAGTTGCATTTCAGAGTCAGTTTTATTAAATGTGTTGCATTCAGTCATTTATCAATAACCCTGAACGTCATTTTGTCAAGGAAATAGTTGCCAGATTTTTCAAACTTATTCAAAGCTTGTGACTTAAAGTCTTCAGTGAAACATTCTTTAGTGTTGATCAGGAGGGACAAAACAGTGAGAATCATTTTCTTTTCTTTGAGTTGCTGGGAGGGGGATAGCAAAAGGGATCAGGGATGTAGAGCACACCGCAGTCATAAAGGTAAATGCAGCGCCAAGCTCAGGACTCTCACCTCATCACATCTTCTGCAGAGCCATTCAGAAGCCACATAACGCCACACAGCCACATGGGAGATGATTCTTATGACATTTGGGCTTAGAGGAATAAAAAAAGAGTATATGTTTTGATGGAAAGGTGAAGCTGAAGGGCCTGGTGTGACAACTGGTTGCAATGGAGCACTAATGGGTATTTGTCTTGTAATTGTATTTCTGCCTTTATTGGAGCATTTCTCTTGAGAACGAGCCTGCAGTAAAATTCTGTCCTGATTATGTTTTCTTCTACTGAGCCGCGTTGTGCAAAAGTCAAGGGAGGAGCTTTCCGCCCACTGTTTTACAAGGTTTGGACTTTCCAGTTTGTTACAGAATAACACAAAAATGCCTCCCAGGTGTACGCAGCAGTGTGCAATGTCGGCCTAGAGAATCAGCCCAGTTGAACAATGTGCACTCATTTGTTTTTATTTAAGTGCATCAATTGCTCCTGCATACAAAACGCAAATAAACTTTAACAAAGGGTATTGACCAAAAACAGTCCGACTGTAAATCAATTAGGTTTGATTGATTCTTGGGGGCTTGGTCGTTAATGCAATGAGTGTGTGGGGTCAATAACAGAAAATGTGAGCATGCTTGTGTCTACACGGTGGTCATAAAACAAACCCGTAAATTTCTCGCTGTAAAACTACTACATTACAATATGTAGAGCCAGGACAAACACATAAAAAAAACCAGCGTACGCTTACTGCTGTACACAAACCAGTTTCTATGAAAAAGGAATGTGCGTTGAGAGGCAGCGAGCCTCATAAATCCTTTTAGACCTTGCGCTCTTATAGAAGTTTAACCTTGGTTTAATGAAGAAAAAACACATAAAAAAAGGATTCAAAAAATCGAGTCAAATAAAAGAAAGAAGATATAGAAATGTATGAATATACGACTGATTGGACATGTTTGAATGCTGGTGAAGCTCCCCATCCAACAGTGGCGGTTCTAGACCAAATTTACCAGGGGGGCCAAGGTGGGGCCAGTGTTTTTTCACAGGGGCACAGAACAAAAAAAATTAAACAATAAAATGGCAATATTTAACTGTATAATAATATTAAGTGAGCCACTTGTGGCTCTGGAACTGCAGGTTTTAGACCCCTGATCAAGCAGATGAAAACTTTGCCCCCAGCTCAATACGGCTACACTGCAAAAAGGGAACACAAAGTAGGTCAAAAATTTTAAAGTTTGTGTATTTTCCTTGATTTGAGCAGGTAAATAAGACTATTTGCCAATGGAACAAGATTTTTGCACTTAAAATCTTAAAATAATTCATCTCCATCATCTTATTTTAAGTGCAGCATATCTAATTATCTTATTTCAGGGGTAAAAATACTCATTCCATTGGCAAATAGTCTTGTTTAGCTATTCAAATCAAGGAAAAATACACTCGTTTCAAGAAAATTGTGTTTACTTTAAGTTCCCTTTTTGCAGTGTATAAAGCTAAACGTGAAACATCTTAATTTTTAAATTCTTCTTGGAGTAAAACTGTATAGGTAAAAAATAAAATTGGTCAAAGTGACCAATCAGTTATGGTTTCTTTGCCATTGCAAATAATTAGAAGAAGTGTATTTAATGTTATGTCTTTAGTACAGAGGCCATAACTGGGGCCAGGACCATTTCTACTGGGGCATGGGCCCCTGTTGGCCCCTGTCTAGAACCGCCCCTGCCGTCCAAGCATGATCTAATTTAACCAATAATCATTGATAACACATAAAGGATTTGCAACAGCAGTAACCTGTTCCCTTTATAGCTTCACCAAAAAAACAAAAATAAGTCAGATAAGAAGAAAAAGTTATGCTGATAGGGTAAGTTATAACAATAATAACTTTTAAACCCCTCCTTCACACACATCCAGCCTGTATGCACAATTTGGAGATGACGTCATTATGCACACCAGTGCATGACATCTGGGCATGTGCACTTTTGTTTACCATGAATTCTTCCCTTTTAGCTGCTTGGATGATATCCTCAGAGAAACTGCTGTACCCTACTCCAGTAAGAAATTCTGAAATTTTGGTCCAGAAGATCAAAATGTGAGGAACTCTGAGCACGACCCTCCAGCTCCCAGGCTGATGGATGGATGGATACCTGTGTAATTAACTTTGTAGTTTATTTGCAATCCACTGTGGCAGATAAAGTCTCTAGTGTGTTTTTGCTTTGCGGTGCTTCTTGTTGTTTCAAGCGTATGTTCTAGAAAACACAATCCGCCCACTCTGTGTTAATCCCAACACTCTTAACTTCTTGTTTTTATGTTCGCAAACATCTTGGGTATATAGGCGACTTGTTCTCACTGTGAGCTGAATGTTAAATAAATACAACGTTCAGGTTTTTCTGTGAGACATGAGTTAAAACTAACTCCTCTTTTCTCGCTGTACTGCAGTTGAGCAAATTGGTAAGAAAAGCCTTAAAACAAAAAATTATTTTGACAGCCTGTAGAGGCAAATCTATATCACTGTAATAATGTGAAGAGGAACACTGGTGCGTTGTTGCAAATTTGTGCAGACAGTCCAAAAAAAAACAAAATAGCTAGTTTCTGCAATTTAGTTGAGCATCAAATTAATCAGAATACCAACTGATGCAGGACTGCAGGTGGAGATACGTTGTTGATTCAGTTTTTCAGTGGTGCATTAAAATGTCAGTTTTCATCATTTTTTTTAACTGGGGTTCTGCTTGACAATTGCTCCAAACCAGCGGGAGTAATGTTGCCACAGCAGCCGATCTGAGCAGTGAAACCGACAGCGGCGCTTTTTCCTGTTTACTCTGAGCAGCTGAATGTGGCTCCCTTACACTAATTCTAACAAATACAGCCTTGACAAACACAGAAGAGGGCAAATTAAATCTTTCTCCTTAACCCAGCTTTAATTTAGTGTTATTACCATCCTGAGGTCTCTTGAGGTCTCTGAGCTTTCGAGACTTTATTGATCAGCCACTAATAAAAAAGTCACATGGAGCATCTGAACCCTTTCCAGCATTGCTGTTTGCTTATAAGTCTGAGGTAAAACAAACACGTGCACACTTGTAAATGCACTCACAAACCTATACAGGTAGCCTTCTTTTGAATGACAAGTTCGCATAGGAATAACTGTGACACAGTTCTGAGCAAAAGTTTGAGATAAATACTACTTTCATATTTCTGCTTCCAAGCAGTAATGTTTTCTTTAAATTTCTTTAAAGTTGCCTACTGATCTGCGTATAAGTGTATGAATGTGTGCACGGTAGTAAGTGTGAGTGGCTGAATGTTACTATAGTGTACAGCGCTTTGAGTGGCCAGTATGACTGGCAAAGCGCTATAAGTTCGGTCCATTTACCATTTAAATCTGTCAACATAATCTTAAACAATATTTCTCCAGGCCTTCTGAAGGTATTTCAGCCTTTAGATTTATACTTAGGCAGCTTTTTCTCTCCACGTGTGTCTCCATATCAGATAATGACAGCATAACATGCAGAATGTCCTTACAAAACCAGCTTTTTTGGCAAAGTGATGGACAAAAGAAGAGACAAGACAATTGACAATAGAGACACAGTATCTAGAAGAAATTAACATAGAACTGAGGAGGCCAGACACAGTAATTGAGAAATGCATTATCCTTCAAGCTAATTATGGCCAGGTTTTCAGCCAATAGCACTTTGGAAATCACCTTATTGGTTGTGCAATATTGTCAGACTTATCTGAACTGTTTTATTGCGATTTTCCTTTTGGGCACACCAAGAAGGGCGCTGTTAGATATTATATCAAACTATAGGACGTTTCTGGCAAATAACAGATTACTTGCTGACACTGAGGATGTCACAGATGTGGCATACATAACTAAATGGGCAGTTATCTCGGGGCAGCATGTACATGTGGATAAATCTTGGAGTCTATACAATTTCTCAGTCTGACAGCGAGAGGTCTCCTCCTGACAACATGTGAGGGATGGACCGCTCCTGCAGGGGCGTGTCCTCGCTGATTTATATTTAAGCTGATGTAACCGACATTCGGGGCTCTCTCTTCCTCATTTTACCTTTTCCTGCATCGTGATCAATATGGGAGCCCATTACTGAGCTGTACCATTTCTCTGGCATGTTTAGATTAAATGTGTTACAGTATAGTTTTTGCCTCAAGAGTCATTTCTTACTAAAGAAGTCATTAATAAAAGAAGACCACTTCTCCAGGGTAAAGGACTGGGGGGTGGCCGACAGGGAGAGGTAATCTTTAACAGTATTTTATGCAGGTTTTTTTTTTAATATCTTAAAACATTTAATATGTTTTCTGACAAATTGTTTATTTGTGGTTGCTAGAAACCAGTATCCTAAAAGTCTGATTTGAAGTTGGTTCATTGCATGCCGTCCCTTATGTGTAACTAATCGCTTGGTTTTTCTTTTGAGTTGAAGAGAATTTATGACTGATACATATGAATATACAAACAAATCCCCTGGAAAACAAGCCATAAAATGGACAAGAAAATAATGGTCTCAAAAGGAAAAAACAAGCAGATAAGTAATTTAAATAAAAAACAGACAAAATAAAGTAACTTCAAAACAGTACAACATACCCTAGCTCCTTGGAAGCTACATATAAAGAAATCAGCAATGATTAAAGACCATATGGGCCAATAATTACGTAATGAGCTAACATGTAATGTCAAGATGACAGTTGATGATATTTTTTATTTATTATTATGGTTAACCTTGCCTATTCAAATGAAAATTCCAGTTTGTTTATCCTGACTGGTGACTAATTTGGTCCAATTATAACTTCAAGCTAACTTCAAACTTTAATTGAATCCTAAATATTACCTCATTATTGCTGTTGCTCCTCTATTTTTTTTTCTTTATGTGGAAAAATGCACCTAATTACAGCGATATGCACAAACACACAGTGTTATGCAACGATTAGAGCAGGATCATCTCATTAAATCCCAATTATCAAAGCAGCATAGTTTAAACCCTACCACCAACTATGGTCATTTGAGAAGCCACCCCTTTTTTTCATTATTCATGGATGTTATTGTTAAGTAGCTATAATGATGTGAATAAAAACATTGTTCTTATTTTTATATTATTCTTGAAGGCTAGAAGAATACTCCCAGTTGTCTGACTAATTACAAGTCCAAAGGTACAAAACAAGCCAGATGTTGAACATCAAAGTAACAATCTGACATCAGATACATTTTTTAGGTTGTCTGATTTGGTTCGAAACCACAAGACAACACCCATAGAAAATTCTGCATAGTTTCAAACATTACATGTTGCTTGTTTTCTTTGTAGAAATTGTGATGTAACATGTTGTTAGATAATCAATAATAGCCTGAAGAAACCAAGCAGAGATCACAACCTCAGCTGCTGTTCATTGATATTCAGAGTACACAGACTTCTCAAAGCACTAAGGACACTTTCTTATTAAAAGCTCCTTCGATTATTTATGGCTCCATCTTTGTAAGAACGGCATTATGGTCTTTTCTAATTTGATTCTCCTCATCAGTACCTTCTGGAGACGGACTCTATCTTCCTAATATTTACCTTCTTCAGCACAAGCTTGATAGTCGAGCCTCCAAGTATTACTCCAGAAATATCTACAGGGTGATGCTGCAGGCTGTGGATTCTTGTTGCCAAAATGAGAAAAGTATCAAACACCCATAAGGGATTATCCTGCAGGGAAACTTCACTGTGGGTGTTTGATGGATTTATGGGCTCATTACTTTGTGTTAAGACGGCTCAAAGATGGTTTCTCATGGTATCGGCTACAAAAAAATACATATGATCCTTTAAGACTTATTTGATGTGGGGTGGAGCCTCTGAGGATTGCGTCTGTTTTTCCAGCTCATCCCTTAGGAAATGAGTTACACAGTGAACAAAAGACAGCATGAGTGCTCCAAGTATTTGGCCTCTACAGTTTCTTAAACTATGCACCATTTGTCCAAACACCTTTCATACTGCGTACGTCAAAGACCAAAGCCTTTATTATTGTACCACATCAGTTAATAATAGCTAAACTGTTTATAGATATTAAAGATCAGGAAGTCCACAAAATGCAGTTCAAAGCCTTCAGCTGATCCAAAATGCTGCAGCAAGAGTTCTGATGAAAATCAACAAGAGGGATCATATTTCTCCAATTTTAGCTTCCCTTCATTGGCTTTCTGTTAAATCAAGAATAGAATTTAAAATTCTTCTTCTAACTTATAAAGCCCTTAATAATCAAGCTCTATCATATATCAGAGCTCTGATTACCCCGTATGTTCCTAACAGAGCACTTTGCTCTCAGACTGCAGGTCTGCTGGTGGTTCCTAGAGTCTCTAAAAGTAGAATGGGAGACAGATCCTTTAGCTATCAGGCTCCTCTCCTATGGAACCAACTCCCAGTTTTGGTCTGTGAGGCAGACACCCTGTCTATTTTTAAGACTAGGCTTAAAACTTTCCTTTTTGACAAAGCTTATAGTTAGAGTGGCTCATGTTACCCTGAGCTATCTCTATAGTTATGCTGCTCCTATGGCTTAGGCTGCTGGAGGACATCAGGGCCTATTTTTCTCACTCTACTGATTTCTATTGTTCTCCAGTTTTGCATTGCTTGTCGTCATTTCAGCTTTTAACTTTTTGCTCTCTCTCTTTCTCTTCATAGTAGGTACACCTGGTCTGATGTTCTGTTAACTGTGACATCATCCAGGGAAGACAGATCACCTGCTACTACCATCTAATGTAGAACAGATTACTAGATCAATGTGTGCTTCTGTGCTTTTTTGTCTCTCTTGTTGTGTCTCTGCTCTGTCTTCTGTAACCCCAGTCGGTCGAGGCAGATGGCCGTTCATACTGAGCCCGGTTCTGCTGGAGGTTTTCCTTCCTGTTAATGGGAAGTTTTTCTTTCCACTGTCGCTTCATGCTTGCTCAGTATGAGGGATTGCAGCAAAGCCATGGACAATGCAGACAACTCTCCCTGTGGCTCTACGCTTCTCCAGGAGTGAATGCTGCTTGTCGGGACTTTGAAGCAATCAACTGGTTCCTTTATATAGGAAAGTTTTGACCAATCTGTATAATCTGATTTATTTTTACTTTGTAAAGGGCCTTGAGATGACATGTTTCATGAATTGGCGGTATATAAATAAAATTGAATTGAACTGAATTGAAAGATGAATGAATGAAGAGCCAAACTGATCACTTGAGGGTCTCATTCACAAAGCAAATAGCACAAGTGTGAGCCATTTTCTGTATTTTTGTATGGCATAAAATGAAAAGATAAAGACAATCCATGGAAACACCATGAACAACATTGTCACTGTCAGCCCAAAAGCTCACATCCACTTTTATGCAATATGGTTTGTGTGTGAAAATTTACCTTATTGATCCCTTTTGACATCTCTCTGCGGTATCAATGATAAATATCCATATAAAAGTATCCAAAACAGCACGGAGCTTCAACAAGATAATATGAATTTACACTAAGAAGATGGAAGTTTTAGGGGCACATCGGTGATGCAGGTGTAGTGCGCTTGGCCCATGTGTGGAGGCCTTTGTTTTCAGCTCCACTAATGCCACAACAATGATTAAAATAAAATTTTAAAAAGAAGAAGGAAGTTTTATTAATTTAATGTAAAAGTTAAAATCTTTGAGATAGGCTTCAAGGTTTTTCTTTGACAGCGACAATATTTTACTGTATCGCAGAGGATAATATTTGAGATGTAATTTCTAAACCAAAATGAGGATTAGATTTTAATCCGGTTGTAATGATTCATACTTTTGTCATGCCATGCCTGTGATTTAAGTTAAGATCTGATGAAATAGGATAAGATAAGATAAGATAAGAATTATCTTATTGTCACTCTATAGAAAAATTCAGGTGTGACAGTGGCAAACACACAAACAGTTACACACAATTATTGGCAATAAAAAAAGAAAAGGGTCCAGGGGCATCCCAGGACAGAGCTGGCCCTCCTAATGAGCTTATCAAACCACTTCCTCTCAGCTACAGATACGCTGCTGCTCCAACAGACCACACCATACAAGATGGCTGATGCCACCACAGAGTTAAAGAAGGTCTATATTAGCGCCCCCTGCACTCCAAAAGACCTCAGCCTGCTCACAGGTAGAGTCTGCTCTGACTCTCCCTGTAAAGAACATCAGTATTATGAGCTTATTGTTACCCAGGTACTTTATTTATTAATGTTTTCATGCCTTCATGTTATTCCAGTCATGTTTCTCTTCTCCACTCAGCCTTGTTCACCGCACCTGAGCCTTGTCTAATTAGTGCCAGCACTACATAAACTCTTCCCAGTCTTTGGCTCTCTGCCAGTTTATTGACTGCCTTGCTCCAGTAGAAATCTAGCATTTTTTCTCCCCTGCTTTCTTCTGTCTCATTGTAATTGATACATTTCTGCCTTTGTAATATTGCCTCATTGCAACAATATTCTGTATTACAGTAATTTATTATATGTTACCTAAAAATCTTAAAAAGTTATATCTTGTTTTCTCCAAGTAAACACAAAATATTGTGATTTGAGGTAGTATATTTATCCGTCTTTCCTCTCCTCCTGTGGTTGTCAGATCCATGAAGGCGGGGCCACGCCTTCTTTGTTGCAGCTTCACCTACTGTATGTACAAATAGGCCAGTCAAGCCTGCTCCTTTAATTATTTGCAGGACTCCTATTCATTCCTTGATTGTCAAATGGGTGTTATATTATCTAAGTCAGGGGTCTTCAACAGGGGGTCCACGACCCCTAGGGGGTCCGCGGAGGTACTGCATGGGGGTCACGAAAGTTTTGGTTGATTTGACATTTTTTTATACCCCCCCCCCCCCTGCAATTTTTTTCCACTAAATAAAATAAAAATAAAAACATGAATATATGAACCTGTGTATTATTTGAGTATCTCAGTATTGAATGCACAATAAGGTACATTTACACATGGCACTATTGGACCAGTTTGATATAACACAATTTTATACAATATATATAATTAGGGGGTCCCCGCTCCATCTCGCCATCAGTTTGGGGGTCCTTGGCCTGGAAAACGTTGAAGACCCATGATCTAAGTCATGCTTCCACCTGAGAAATTCCTGGAAGTATTTTATGCTCAGAGTAAGTTTCGCGAAAATCATCAGTTTTAGACTAGGATTAAAGGACTGATGTCTCAGCAGGATAAGAAAAAACTAATCCATGCGTTTATTTTTAGTCGAATAGATTACTGCAACGGTGTTTTCACAGGTCTGCCTAAAAAGTGGATCAGACGGCTGCAGCTGATCCAGAACGCTGCTGCCCGCGTTCTCACTAAGACTAAGAAAGTAGAGCACATCACCCCAGTTCTAAAGTCCTTACACTGGCTCCCTGTATCTCAGAGAATAGACTTTAAAATACTTCTGTTAGTCTATAAATCCCTAAATGGCTTAGCACCTAAATACATCACAGACTTGTTATCAGTGTATCAACCCTCCAGACCATTAAGGTCTTCTGGCTCCAGCCTACTCTGCATACCTAGAACCAGAACCAAACATGGAGAAGCAGCATTTAGTTCCTATGCTCCACTTATCTGGAACAAACTTCCAGAAAACTGTAAAAGGGCAGAAAACCTGAATTCTTTTAAATCAAGATTAAAAACACATTTGTTTAGGATTGCCTTCGACTGTTCTAGTTAACTGAATCACCACTTCTTTGTTCTAATTTCTATCTACATTTTATTCCTACTTCCTTTTATTCTGTTTTAATTTGCTATATTTTAATCATGTAAAGCACTTTGCATTGTCCCTGTACTGAATTGTGCTATATAAATAAATTTGCCTTGCCTTGCCTTGCCTTGCCTTGCCTAGACTATGATGCTTTTTGTTCCGTTTGTAAATCTATGCTGAATAAAGAGATATATTCTGATTTTCTTGTATGTGCGCACACAGTGCTGCTTGATGTGCAATTGTCCTTTTGCCAGCGCTTTGTGCATCAGACAGAAGTACAAACTCTGGGTTGTTCATGTTTTGCAGATGCAAAACCTGCGCTACTTTGACAGATTCTTCCAACAATCTATGGTACAGGAGCTACCTGGTTTGCATATATCCTCAGTTAATACCTCATGAGTTTAACCAAAATAGTGACTTAAAGTCTTGGTTTTGGTAGGTAACAGCCAGTGTGGTTCAGTCAACTGTCTAGGATTATGTGGACCTGATTAAAGCCTTTAAAATTATTTCCTTTCCCCACGTGTCATGCTTCCTGTTTCCAAACTTTACCACCCAACATTCAGTAATTTCGAAGATACAGCTGGGACAATGTAAGTTGTTGTTATACTTGTTTTACCAGCCCCATGTAATGTTAAAACCCACTCATTTCCAGAGGAGTACAGCTGAGCTGTTTCTCAGCACTCTGAGTAACTGTGTGAAGGGACATGGAGATTGATGGAGCCCCATTGCAGTCAGTGGAGGACCTTTTGACTTTTCATGGTTGTTTACCTGACCTCAGGTCTCTCTGTCCTCGCACAAAGCCCTGCAGGACAGTTTTGCCTCATTTCCCAGAACAGAGTTGAAAAGGAAAAACAAACTCAGTCAGTCCATAAGCAAGGTAAGATGGTGATCCATCACTATGCTAATTAATTCAGTTATAGTCATGCCTTTGCTTTCCTTGAAAGGGCCCTAGAGAGTAATTATATCTATTAGAATAAACAGATACTTATCTCTCTTAGCATAATAGTCTGTGGAAGGAGAGTTGTAGCAACCCATAGTGACCTACATTCTCCAAGAACATACCCACTGAATGCAAAAAATGTAAGACTGGGACAGGAGTTACATTTCCATCAATTACCTTTTTGATGCGACTCATAGTGATAACATTTACAGCACTGCGAGACCTCTGTGCTTTGAATATGTTCTACAGAAATCTATGTAGTAACATGCATTGTAAACATGAAATTTTTTTCCATGTATTGTTCTGCCCAGCGACCTCCAGGGAGATCTGATCTCAGGTAGGCAGTGGTAGTCACATAGATTTGTATTACTTATACAAGAACACCAGAAAACCTTGCCACACAATCATTCTTTATAGGCTCGCACTGAACATAATGTGTATTGTTTGTTCATTGTAATATTCATGTATACTTAAATTTAAACTATGTGACTCAAATATAACTTCACTTTGCGGTCACAGCATTGAGCGATGTATCAAAATTAATGCATTCCCTGAGATAAAAATCAGCACAGAGTCTCAACATGGTGAGAAAACAGAAACAGCGATGATATAATGGCACCCAGAGCACCTTTCCCTCTCAACTGATGCCGTCTAATTATTTGTCTTTTTAATATTGGTTGTAATAACCTTAGCATTCAAATCAGTGCCCAAAGCATTATGCAGCCAAGTACACCTCAGCATTTTCATCAGTATATAAAAAATAATATTAATAAACATAACACAGTCTAACCTGTGGGATGCCCTTCTTATTCTTGTTTTTCTTCCATTGATATACGCTGCATTTTCTCTCTCTCAGACAATTACATAATTATTCTAATATATTCTAACATCAAACAAGTTTAACTTTGAATTTCTTTCACTGAAATAATGTATTCATTTGCACATTAAGAATTTTTTTTTTTTTTTTATGTGGACAACTGCAGACAACAAACATGTCAGCGTGTCAACAACATTATTCTTCCTGTCGCTTTCTTCATGGAGTATAAACTAACCTCAACTCTAATGAGTAAAGGGACATTCAGTCTTTTAATGGGCTCACGAGAATTTATTGGATACAGACATTGCCCCAACTCAGCAATAAAAGACTGCAGCAGGCGATTTGCATGATGCATGACTTTAAGCCTCCAAATTAGTCACAGGTGACACAGAGGGCGATGGATGGTATATTGAGCTTCTTGCGTCGCACTTCAAAGAACCACTTGCAAAGGATATTTACAGCTTGAGATGAGCATACTACCTGGCAGATGTTGGCAGATGTCTTTCTGATTTACAAAGCGTTTCTATAAGAAAATAACACAAATAACCCAGAAGACCTTTTTTCCACCTTTTGGATGCATTGCAAACTGTATGTTTTAAAGATATGTTTATAGAATTTGTCTTGGTCCCCAGTCAAATAGATATTTCACCTGGCCTTTGTAATTATAATCCAGTGTAATTTTCATGGGCTGCACGGTGCCACAGTTGGTAGTTCGATTACATAAGATCAGAGGTGGGACAGAGTCACTGTTTTGTAAGTCCCAAGTAAGTCTCAATTAAGGACAGCCAAGTCCTAGTCAGGTCTCAAGTCAAAACGTGTATTTCTCACATCAAGTCCCAAATCTGAAACATCTAATTTCAAGTCGTTTCAAGTCTTTAATAATGTTGAAATGCATGTTAAATGTAAATAGAGCATGTCTTTTTAAATCAGTATTTATCTAAAAATGTGATTAAAATAGTGCAAATGACATTACAAAACAGTAAAATTAAACTTAGTTTGAAGAACAGTCCTCCTTTGTACTATATTTTTTCCAGAATATTCAGTGCAAAATGCAACAGCAGAACTTCATATTCAGACCCAAACAAAACTAGTCTTCTTTCTTGTAGCCTCGTGAGACCATCCTGATGTCGCGAGCTTTCAAGGTTTCACTCGCAGATCAGTCTGGCTACTCTCCGTTAAAGAAAATTTGGAGCCGTTCACCAAACGAACGTCCAATCAGCGTTGGCTTTGAGGCGGGTTGAGGTGTGACGCAACGAGAAGCGCGACAGTTCAGTCTAAAGAACATGGCGGCTTCAGACGATGAAACTAGCGTTAGCGTGGCTATCGAGCAAGTTTTATCGGAATTACAGAGTGTTTCTTTGCTGAGCTAACGTCCCTTTACCTGCAGCAGCAAGACTAGCTTGGCTTGTGGTTGTGTTTTCGTCGTCGCTCGTAACAGAGCGACGACGAATCTGATTGGTTCATTTGGCCCGTCTATCACCAACATAGGCCAATCAGCTAACCAGTATTTTCGCCCCTTCCCAAAATTACTTCAACGGAAGGTTTCCAGATGGATATGCGGAGCAAATCTATCTGGCGGAGTCAGGTAATCTTTCTTGTACTTTTTAAAAAAAAAATTGGTTCATTTGATTGGCTGTGCTGCATCTCACACACACATACGTACAGGGTAGGGAAACAGAGAGAGATTGTCTGCGTTTGTAGATACTGATTGAGTGAAATTAATTAACGGTGCGCACTTTTTAAATGATAGATGTGTTAAGCTTTAGATTTTGGGAGCAATATCAAGTCTTTTCAAGCAAACAGGTTCTAGTCCAATTCAAGTCTTAAATGATTGGTGTTAAAGTCCAAATCTCTGAACACTTTTTCAGGTCAAGTCTAAAGCCATAAAATTAATTACTCAAATCTGACTGAAGTCCAAGTCATGTGACTCGAATCTCGCCTCTACATACGATTGTCTATATATGTTTTTTTTTGTTTTTTTGTCATGTCCAGGGTTATTTTATCCTGATTATTACAGGCATCCAATAAAGTGAAGACAACATGGAGAGAAAACATTCTTTTTAAACCAATAAGGTCTTTAAATGAAGTATTTTGAAATAGTCGAAGATTTAGGATGTGCGTCCCGACACTTCAATAAAACAATATGAGACTATGTTAACACTCATATAAATGAAATAAACTTTTAGTTAGCACAAAAAAAGAAAGTATTTAAGGATTATTGTTATCGAAATGAAAAAAAACAACAACAGAATAACAGAAACATAATGTTTTTGAGCATTGCTGCAACAACAGAAGCCCTGAGAGTAAATAACACAATAGATTCAGGTGTCTGTGTATTTAACTGTCTTTAACCTTTTTGGTGTGTTTTCAGGCTGTAACTTAAGGGTAAAAAGCTTTTCCACATTCTGGTGGTACAGGATTTTAATATCTTGAATTATTTTCCATATGGAAGCAGAAGTGTTGATGAAACATTTAGATTTTATGTTGTTTAATGTCCAGTAATAATATGCAACTTGCCTTTATTTTGTTTTCTCCCAGTATTATGGCACCTCAAGCTGAGGGTGTCCCAGCTTGTTGATGTGCAACATTTGAGACCCAGCAAATCAACATCAACTGTATCACAATCCCTTCAGGGCTTAGGTAAAAGCTCCTCCTTAGATAAAAGCTCCTGAAGCTGTTGTTGTGAGACATTTGGCAGTTGTAGGCAAAAGACATTTTGATATATATATATATATGTATATATATATATATATATATATATATATATATATATATATATATATATATATATATATATCTGTAAGGAGCACCTAAAGATTTTTGTGTGTTTTGTGTCTTTTTCAAACAACCTTCTGATTATTACGAAGAAACTTTACTGAATTTTCTTGTGTATTTTATGTCCTTCCTTGTGGTTATTTTTAAAGCATTCTGTGCCCTAAATTCTACCCCTCTTTTTAGTCTCTTCACTTCAAAAAGCAAAATAAAGTCAGCATTTTCCTTACTTTCTTCTCTACTATTTGGTATTCCTGGCCTCTGACTTGATACACTTGATGTGAGTCAGATGTTCTACAGCACTCAATATTACTGAAGAGGCAACCATCCATTGGCAATTTACATCTTGGGTGAACTGAATGATAATTGGCTGTGTGCCAATCAAACAATCAGAGGTGGACAATGGGCCAGAGAGCAGGATTACCTCTTACCACACATTGTTTGATGAGTCGTGACTTCATTAAGCAACATTCTTTCGGTGCGGCTTTATCTTGTCAGCTATTAACAATTCAGCTTGTCTTTGATTGCGTAATGGTGTGTTTGAGTGCTTGATGCATCATCAAGTAGTGAAGTAAAGGTAGGAAGGTAAATTTTAGACAAGTGACTACAACTAATTAATTGTTCAGATGATTCTTTCCATGGGATAAGCTGCCACGCCAGAAAACACACATCATTGCAAGCTGGTTTCTTGGACATGATAGTGTGTTTGCTCTAATTAAATGGGCTCCACAGTCTCAACAGCCCCAAATCCATTAGCACAAGTTCGGAATATGATGCCTTTGCATCGTGACTTACTTACGAGGTGAAACTGAGTATGTTTCATTGTGTACTAGTGCTTTGTGTGAGCTAAAAGGCTGATGCGTCTCAGACTGAAAGTAGACAGTTGTATCATAAAGAGATGAGCTTGAGGTCTGTTCTAGTCAAACTACTTCATTTGTTCACAAGCTAATTTTTAATCTAAAATTAGATGAAAATCTATCAAAAGATCATGAAAAGGTATTTGAATAAAAGGTGACTGAGCTATAGAAATTAAACTTATCACATAGAACCATAACACACAGAGTGATATTTGCTAAGTGCCATAGCAGGTGCATTTACTACTTGTGAATGCAGACCGATTTTTGCTTCTTGATCGTCTCAAGGTTGCAGACGTACTTGTTGTTTTTGCACTTTTTAGCACTACAGCTGTTCCTTTCTCTCAGCTTTCCCGTAGGCTTTTCCTTGATTGTCTAGGCTAAAACACCCCATAATGTACCATCTTCATACACAAAAACACATCTTTTATGTTGTTGCCCTAACAGAATTTTGAGTTCTCATTTGTTGTTTAAATAAACTACTGAAGTTTTTTCGATAATAAAATTTTCTGAGGCACACCTTTGTATTGGAAGTGAAATCCTGGACATCCTTTATATCCGTTTAATGCTAATTATGGCAACAGGGATGATGCACCAGACAATTCATGTCACTTAGACCTGTTCTAGTGCTTCATCTCCAGTCTGAAGGCTAGGGTCTCTTATAGTAAACCACATTCATTTTCAGGGGATTTTTGTTAATGCCGGAGTGGAGCTTTAACCTTTCGCATTATAATAATGGCAGTGTAGCAAAAACGGCAATTCACATGAACAAACCATCTGCACGGTGTTTAATACCACATTGATCTTTTTATTGGCCCATTAGAAACACAATGCATAAAGAACAAGAAGCCTTCACATGCTTTTCAGCAGCCAGTTACATTCACAATGTTAAATATATTTAGAAGAAGAAAATAACGTCTGAGTCATCTGATAATCAGTTTAGCACAAAAACACAAAAATTTCCAACAATGTATTTTCTGCCTTTTACTATAGGAATGTACTTCTCGTTGTTTTGGATTATTGTAGTTTAAAGACTTATTACTCCAGAATAATTAAGCAGTCGTGTTAATTGCTGTCATTCTCGTTTTATTTCTGCTTTGTTATTCCAGTTAGTCAGAGTGCAAGTGCAGAAAAATTACATTCAAGTGTCAGACTGAAATTGCCATTGTTCCCAATGTGTTTCTGCAGCTCACTGCGTGGTTCCGCCTGCTTTCTTTTAGAACACGCTCTACATTGTGAAACAATGTTGACCCTGGTGAAGCCAGTCGTTATTTACCATGAGACCAAAGACACTTTAATATTTAACAATGAAACTAACAGCAGCAGCAACTCACATAGTGAGAAACTAGATATTTTTTTTGTTTTCATTGAATCACATCATACATTAGCCACACTGCCACTAAATTACATAAAAGTGTGTTGCATGAGGAACTGATCCAAAAAAAGAGACAGACATGAGAAGATACCTATCTGGGTGGATAGACATTTCTGTTTTCAATTCAACGAGAACGTTACGTAAGTCTTTTGAAGATAGAAATTACACCAGGTTGCACAATTTTACAGCATTGCACTGCGCAATGCGTAAGAAATATAACAAAGGAACAACAGCATTGTGAGCAGCGAGCCCTCATCTAAAACAAAGCATATCCAAGATTGATGGGAATTTAGAGAACTTCGATCAGTGAGATTTAATGGCTGAGGCATCATGTGTACAAAAATATAAGACGTACATCTGAGGCATTTAGTGACACGAGTCAGACAAACTTGTTTCTGTGAGGAAATTAAATCCATATTTGCTCTTTAAAATAGATTTACGGGATATTTTCCTGTTGGTTCAGCCTAATAATCCCCTCACATTTGCTTTCTGCACATTTGTTAATTCAGCCAAGTTTCTGAAATCCATTCATTATGTTCATTATTATAAGTCAAAGTTTCAAAACATCGACACCATCAATGGTGCCCGAAAAGCAATCAAAAAAACAAAAAAACAAACAGGAAGTGTCTTATCTGGTTCTTTTTAAAAATGAAACCTGACAAGATCTATACACCGAAAACAGATATGCTTGACAAATGGAAATGGGAAGATAATGTTTACATTTTTTTGCAGCTGAAGAATTAATGATATTCATACCACAAGAATTGTGCTGCATTTAAGAATCTGGCTGATCCAGCTAATCTTTTGCATGGAAATGTTTTTAAACAAAAGTGAAACAGTCTTCAAGTTGTGTGTCATTCAAGAACAGTCTTATCAGACATTCTCACCTTATCCCCTCCAAAAATCTCAAGACACCAAGGTCATAAGGCAATCAGTAAATCCCTTCCATGTATCAGTTCCTAAGAGCAGGCTAACTGGTGTTTCTGGATATGGTGCGCCTCATGATTAGATAAATGCACTCTCTGCAATGATGCTGGTGCTGAGTACATGTGTTTCATAATGCGCCCGACCCAAATTTAACCATTCTTACAGTCAAAGTTGATTTTCATTGTTCTCTTAACGCGCCCATCACCCTGCTGCATGTATCTTTTTTTGTGTATGCTGGCATCTTGAAAAATGCATGCTACACTGGTTGAAATGTGAGAAAGGGAGGCGAGACCTTCAGAAACATGAAATCCTGTTAGATCTTTGAAGCATGTACCACGTTTGATGCGTTGTGGATTGTTTTTGTGTGTTCAGATTAAGGGTGCGAAATTCACAGTGCTCTGTTGCATCATGACCCTTTCCTTTATATCACTATTTTATTTTTCTTGCATATCTAAGGATAGAGTAGCCTCCTGGAAAGGGCATTTCAATGCTCCACGAGTGCCTGGAGTGGCCAGATATACATAAAAAATCTGAGATCAGCTCATGTTATCGGTTTTACTTTCAGTTTCAAACACCATCACAGCAGAGCATTGTCTGACAATAAGTAATATTATTAGGCTGTTTCTAAGTCACAGCTGTGTCAGTTCTTTGGTAAAGGTGCATATGTGGAGTATGCATGACGTCTGCAAGCTGCAATTCATATACAGAAGAACATTTTGACATGTCCAAAAAGTATGTGGCAGCCTGCCTGGTTTGGGCATCAAATTTTGAACACTACGCTTTACAAATGTGTACTAGGGAGATGTTTAAACATTGTTTTCCCATGGCATTATGTCTTTCTAATGCATTGAAACAAGAGGTAGGCTGGTCATAGTGTGAACATAGATTAAGTATGTTTATGGTACATTTCTAAATAAGGCCAAACATTAACTTTGATGGCCTGTGAAGACTGAGCTTTGTGGGCCAATACAGTGGATCTCTTCATATTCTCATCTCATATTACCCTTGGGTGGACCTTGGATCAAATGCTCATACATAATTAATGACTAAAACAGGAAATGGTCCCAGTAAGTATTGCAATGGGTCTTTCTACATCCATTTGGATTGTATTACCGTTGAATTAATTACAATACTTACACTTTCCCTTCCAGAAGACGATGTTTTGCTTTAAGGGAATGTTCCTCTGTAATTTCTTTTCCCCCAGGAAGTTTCAAAGGATTGAAAACTATTATATGCCATAGTTTTCCAGTGTATTTCGTCTGAGCCGTATCCTGAAGCAACAAAGACATTAATATGCATTGTTTTAAATGTGAAACATCAACATCGGAGCTGCCTGTTTGAATCCATGTTAACTTCCGCAGAAGGTGGACACTCGCTCAGGATAAATGTTGCTAATGCACATCCACACGCTCACTTAGTTTCAGTATCAATTCAGGTGAAAACCACTTACAGCAAAGTGAAGCCACTTAGACGTAATGAAATTGAGACCTTGTTGAGGAATACATTATTTTTTTTTCCATTTCTCTTTAGATTCCATTGCTTTATTTAAGTACAGTTCTTGAGTAATACTGACTATCAATAGGCTGTTATGGAGAAAAAATGTTTTAATTTCCCTAACCTCTGAGTTTTTTTTCTCGTCTAACAGCTTTCAGTCAACAACGTTTACAAGTAGCATCAGATAAACCCAGTTCTGCTCTGTTTTTCTCTGCAAACGAACAGTTACTTGGAAACAGGAAAACAACTCCTCATCTTTCACATCGCTTTCAGAGATAACAATTTCCGATAGGGTCATTATCACTGAGCACGTGTGTCTTCTCACAGTTAAATGGCAAAGGCAAAACCAGGCACGGATGATGGTGCACATTAGCCTAATCTGATTGGTCGATGTGTTGGGGAGGCAGAGATGTTGGTTAACTGCTCTAGCCAGTCAGACAACCCAAAGGCCAGCATGGTAGCGGATGTGTCAAAAGCTGATGATGAGATCACATACAATGTGCAAATGATACCAGTCATGAACACTTTGTTGTCCAAATATATATATATATATAAAAAAAACACTGTCAAAGCACTTTCTTCATACTGACGTTTAGAGAGTTGGGACGGAGATCAAGCCACCTCATTATAAGGTACGTCGATTCCATCGGAGCCCTCTGGCAAATTGCACTTTGTGTGTTAAAGGCTGTGAATAAATAACTCTGTTTAGCAGGAGCACTGGGATTAAACGGATTAAATTCTGCTGACGCTGGGAGAAAACCTAGCACGCTGAAATACACTCAATATATCCAAGCAAATATCAGCTTGTTTTGTATAAACGTAAACTGCAATGTGACGTACAGCACGTTTCACAGTGTCTTTTCTGTTTCTTCTTTTTTTCCCCACTTTTTTTGGAGCACCTTATAAAGTCAGTCGACATTTTTTTATAATTAAGGTACATTAAAAGTACTAAACAGAAAGCCCACCTTCAAGTATGGCACAAAACACAGAGAAACACTGAAAGTAAAGGTAATATGAACATAGAAACAGGTTTGAAACACTTGATATCCTCAGATGAGTAAAAATGTGGATGTTGTAACATCTGTATTAACATGTTGTTGTTGAAGCTCAATTAGATAGTCAAGAATATTTTCTAGTGAGGTTCTGTTGGAAGTTAAGCATTAAATATCTTACCTAAAGTAGATAACTCGTCTTTATTTTGCATAAATTCTGTTTTGTTGGATTTACACTGAAGCTAACGGCTAATTTAAGGCGGTGCCTCTTTATGTCCTCCATGGCTCTCTGTACTTTTGCCCAATAATAATAACCAATGAGGAGTGCTTTTAAGTAGAAAGGAATTGAAAGGGTTTTTCTGTTTGTTTTTACCAAATATCTACATCAAATTCCCACAACAAAAACATTCTATTTTTCAACCTTTTTAAATCAGTTAGAGCACATATTTACATGTAATTTTCCACATGTCCGTTCAATGAAATGTAAATAATCATTGATAATCCCTTTACGTTATTGTCTTTAGAGAGATGCATGTCCTGTTTCTTCATTTACTTATTTCCTTTACTTAAAATAATTTTAAAACACCAGTGGTATGAATAGTTTTGGGCTTAACTGTGTATCATTTACGTAGCAGGGACTCATAAAACTTAATATGGGCTAGTCAGGAGAAAGGCTGAGAACATCAGCTTGAACCATCTTACTTCAAACAAAAAATATGTATTTATGCAAACACTATTTTATTAAACTCTAAACCATCGTCATGTTTTCATTTGGTGAAACTAAAACTGATTATCTATTAGGAACATGTAAATAGTGTTTCGAAACCTAAAGGAAAAGTAATGCAGTGTAAAAATCTATAAACATTCACCTATACCCCAATAGGATTTTTGCTTTTTACACCACATTTCTTTTTTTTTTTTACATAAATGCTTTACTTCTGTCCCCCAGTGCATGTTTTACAAAGGAAGATCACTGCTGGTGCACCGCCTCCAACCTCCTATTCCAGTGTGAATAATCATTGCCCCTTGGGTTGTGTGAACGATCACCCAGTGCAAATTTGACAATAGTTAAAAGGTAAATAAAATAAAGTTTGTACAAACCACTATGACGTTTTTAAGATCTTTAGGATGTTTTGGCCTTGGCCCACTTTTAGCACGGTGTTCGCTCTACCTTCCAACACATTCTAATATTGATTCATACTTAACATGCTATCCACTGCAGGAACGGCCTTAATTACAAAATCAATACAAACGAATCCATTTAAAAGATGCACATAATTTCATGCGTTCTGATAGTCTGCTTTAAACAAACTATATACCCAATAGTGTACTTCTATTGATGTACGTTGTACGTGTTATTAACTGGCTGGTGAAATTACTGTACACTCTTCTAGACGTTGGTAGGAGGCACCAACAGGTAGTTTTGTGCCATGACCTCATAATGTCAGTCACCACAAGTATACTGTCCCCCCCCCGCCCCCTCTCCCATCCTTCACACTGTATTACCAGTGAGATTCTTGGAGTTTTGACACAAGTACTGCAGACTAAAGTCTACATGTGCAACGCATTTTATGTGCAGGATGAGACCTGCCAACAAAAACTTCACATTTCTTGGTCCTGGCTGGTAGTCGAGAAGCATGACCTGCAGGGGCACCCAGCAGCTAGCGTCATCAGAACAAAAATCTTACAGACACTAATAAATAACAGTATGTTTGATAGTCACCCCCAGTTTAGAATATATATATATATATATATATATATATATATATATATATATATATATATATATATATATATATATATATATATATATATATATATTAGCGTGGATTGCTTTTTTGAAGCAAAATGGTGTGTGTCACATGAGAGAAAGCAAAGTTATTTACAACAGGTTTTAAGCACTTTTCTCATTGTTTTCTTCATTCACAAAATATGTTAGACAGTCTTTCAGTCAACCCATGGCCTCATGAGATAAATGACTTGTCAGTCAGAAGTATTCCTCATTCGGACGTTGCGTCTGTCGCAGGTTGATATCAACCTTGGCCACGAGAGAGATCCTATGGCCACACAGTAGCCAAATTCAAGAGATGGCAGAGTCATGCATCCACATGCTGGTTTGGTACCCGTCAATGAAATGTGTTTTAAACAGAATAGATGCCTGTACCTGTACAGGACGCTCGGCTGCATCCCTGCACAAAGTCCTCGTGTGAAAGGTTATCCACTCATTTGCTTCCTTTTTATATTTCCATAGTTTTGAAAGCTCTTTGACCTGAAGGTCATCAGACGGTGATCACAGCCACTTAGTTCGTTTGTGATTTGCAATTGTTGTTGCCACCTTGGTTCTGTTTGTTGAGCGCATCCAGTGCCGTCTGCGTCTCCTTGTGATCTTCTATGGAGCAGTTGGAGACGGCGTTAGCCATGATGCAGAACTTCCGCAGGAGGATCTCCCTCAGGAGCAGATAGACCCACGGGTCAAGGATTTGGTTGAGGGAGGCCAAACGTATCGCGGTCAGAAAGAAGTCACAGTCTAGGTCTAAAACTTTGCTCTCCATGTTATTGGCTTTTATGTATGTTGAATTACAATCATTGGAGGATACTTGGCTGTAGATCATCCTCAGCAGCAACACCTGAGGAGAAATATTGGGACAAATTTTAGTATCCAAAAAGCCGAGGAGGAGAAGTGTTGTTTGGCTAAACCTTACCTTCATATAACAATTGTAAGGAAACTGTGCATGTAATGTATAACTTGAATCCTTTCCAGCTGATACCTTATAACAAGGAAGGTTTGCAACGTCTACAGTCTATGAACTCAGTTTTTCTGCTAAGTGCTTTGGCTTTTAGTATCTTTGATGTGGCCGACCACGCATGACCTCATTGCGCAGTAACCAACAGGGATCCTGAGTGGATTAAACCTTAATGCAAAAAAAAAAATAATAATAATAAAAAAATGGCAGAAGCATTTGACAGGAATACAAATTGACATTTTTTTCTAAGTGATGGAAATGGGATTTTGTTTGACTTTATAATTGGAAACAACTTGAAATAAGTGACTAAACAGATAAGTGAAGTAAAAAAAAGCACACAGTGGGTTGCAAAAGCAACAACACATTTTGTTATGTAACAGAACAAAATGGTTCAGAATTATAGAGTGGTAAGAAAATATTACATGAAAAATATTTCCTTATTTTCTCACAAACGCAAATTTTAAAAGTGTGTTGTGCATATTCAGTCCTCCTGAGTCAAAATTTTTGAAGACCACCTTTCGCTGCTTTGACAACTGCAAGCCTTCTGCTGGATGTCTCCACCATGTTTGCTCAGTCTTGAATCATTTTAACCCATTAATATGCTCTGATCCAAACCGTTCCATTCTAACTCTGGCTTTTTGTTTTGGGTCTGTTCTGTGGGACGGTGAACCTCGGCTGTAGTTTCAAACCTTGGAGTATTTAGCTTTAACCATCTTCTCCTCAGGTCTGACCACTTATCGTGTTACTGATGAAGCAAAGTACCCCCACACCCTAATGCTGCCAACAGGTTTCAGTGTGAGACTGGTCTGTTTCCACTACATGCAGTCATTTTCTATGTGGGCCAAAAGGTTCAGCTATGGTCTGATCTGACCGGGGCACTTTTCTCCACATGCTTACCACGTGTCTTCCATGACTTGTAACAATTTTTAAACAAGTTTTTTTTCCCATTGGTTTCATCATGAAGGATAGATTTGTCGACAGATTCTCGGACCTGAGATGTCTGCAGCTTCTCCCACGTTACAATGGGGCTCATGGCTCCTTTTCTGTTTATAAAATCTCTCCTTGCTTGGCTTGGTAACATAGCTTGATGGTAATGGCTAGGTAGGTTTGCAGTTGTGCCATACTTCTTTTTCTTTTTTAGACAATAGATTGAAAATGCTCACTGAGAAGTTTCAAATCCATTGAATTTGTTTTACAGCATATTTCTGCTTTAAACTTTCCTGCAACTTTATCTCTGAGCTGCTTGCTGTGCCCCTTCATGATGCTGTTTGTTCCCTAAAACACCTCGGAGGCCTTCACAGAACAGTTGCATTTATACTCAAATTATATTATACACGGGTATAGGCTTTATTTAGGACTACTGTTTGGATTACATTTGAAGGCAAGTGGCTGTTCCGGATTTTATTTAGTGCTATCAGACTAAAAAAGGCCAAATACCCACAAGCAATACACTTTAACTTTTTATTTGTACAACATTTTGAGAACTATGTGATTATTATTGTGTTAATCTTTCACACGAAGTCCTAATAAAATGCTTGGACAATTGTGGTTCCACTGTAATAAAATGTGAAAAATACCAAGGGATGTAAATACTTTTGCAGTGCGTTGGTGTATCAAGAGTCTGCTGTTTTGCAGGAGCAGAGAAGTGGGAGCATCTCCAGAGATGCAAAGCTTTTAATCTGTTCCTAAGAGGCACTCTGTTACAAAAAAAAAAGAGCCAATTTAAAACCTTCAGCTAATTTAACTGCACATCAAGGGACTTCACAACAGAATTAAAATGAAAATGCAAAATACTAAAAGACTAAAAGAGTGAAATCTGGTTATTTCCCCTTCCACGTTTTCATTTGAGTAAGGCAGCAGTCGCCTGAAATAGAACCTACCAGCAGAGGAGACCAGCAGACAATCAGGACGCACATGATCCCCAACAGCTGAATGACAGTCTCCGTGGTGAGGCGCTCCCACTGCTTCGAGGACTGGGACGCGCCGGTCTTTGTTTTACATCGGAGGATTAAACCTCGGATAGTCATCACATTGCAGGAGAGCGTCACGAGTAGGGAGAAAATCCCAAGAACGGCGAAAGTGATGGCGAAAAACACGTTGCCAGGAGCGTCACTCCTCCCCGTGCTGATGAAGCACCAGGTGCCCGGCCACTGTTTCGTGTACTCCCCGATTCCCACGATGGGCAGCAGAGCAAAGAGAAACCCAAGAGCCCATATGACAGCCAAGGAGTGCCTTGTCATACTTGTCTTCATATGATTAGAGTACCAGTGGGGGTTTGTTATCGCCGTGGCCCTTTCTACGGCCATGGCGCTGGCCAAAAAGAGAGCGCACAGCCCGAAGGTCGTCATGCAGACACCGAAGAAGGGGCACAGCTTCCCAGAGGTGTCAATGGTGTACCAGTCTAGATCAGCCAGGTAGACTGCTATGACCACCGGACTAGTCAGAAGTTGCCCAAACAAATCCGTTAACGCCAGAGATCCGATGAAAAGTAAAAAAGACCTTTTCCTCCTGTTTTCCTTCTTCCTATAGGATATGTACACCAGAATAAGAGCTAAAGAGTTGCCCACGACGCCAGTGACCATCATGCTTATCGGAAATCCAACAGATACGCCGGCATTCCTCTTGCTTCCACAATTTGTCATGGAACCGTTGGCGCACCCCGTGGCTGTGGTGGTCATTTTCGTGGACTCCGGGGTGTCCATGGCAATTATTGAAGGATTGAAATTGTTAAATGCTGCGAGTATCCCGCCTGAATCCGTTCAGCATCTTCTTGCGCTCCCGGCTTCTCGAACAGTGAGGGCGGTGCGTAAAGGCGCATCAAGACTTTGCGCGCTGGAGGCGGGACTACTTATCGCCAAGGACGAGCAGGGAGCTGACACTGCCAGTAAAAGCGAATTAATAACACAAGTTAAAGGAGGCCTTGATGGTCTATTGTGTCTCTGAGCCCACAGGTATAACGCTCGGGATGAAAACAGAGAAATCAAAAACATCCCGCGCGAATTTAAGTGATAAAGAAACTGTTCCTGGAAACGAGCCAAGATTTCTGATCAGATAATTTGGCTCATTCCGTAAATCTGCTCTCGAGAGCAGCAGATTGGACAGCCTATACCAAAATATGAAGCACAGCTGCATCATTAGAACATTTTCAGTTAATTTATTTCAGATATTTCAAGAACTTAAGCATTATATAGGGATAGTTTTATTTCAAGTGCATTTGTATTTTAAAAACCATTGCTCACGGCTATTGAAAACCAAATATTAGGTTTTTTAGAACATTTAAGCCAGTCAATAACGCAACACGTCTTAAAAACCACAAATGTCAGCATATTGTGCTTCTGCACTCAATACTATAGCTGGGTGACCTTTTAGCATGGATAAATCATTGCAGCGTGACACGGAGGTGGCTCTGTTAAAGAAAAGATTGCTTTATGACTTTCATGTTGTTTTAAAAAGTACTGTACTGAATTTTCTAGATGGTAACACTGACTTTGAACTGGATAAAGCATAGATGACCAAAAACCAGCACATGGCAGCTCCCAAAGTCATCACCTCGCCCTGGATCGGGTCCTTGGCCTTTCAGCTCCTTCTCCAGACTCGGATTTTGCCAAATGACTGGCAAAATTTACTTCCATTGTCAGTAAATCATTTGCTAACAAGAAAGTATTGGAAACTTATAAAGGTATAGCAATTAATCAAATTTTTTGTTAGAACCGATCCATTTTACCGTACTTTGGGCCGATGAGCAATAATCCAGCCCAAGCCTCTCCTTAAAATATCTCCAGATATTAGTCTGGTCAGCCGCAGTACCCTATGGAGAGCCATCTTATTTAATAATACTCAGGTTATCTGCAGTCTTCCCCATGACTAAGTAGTTAGTAACATATCTACAGGAATGATTTATATTAGACATTCCAATTTCATTAAACCTACATTTGGGATTTCATCAACTCTAATAGAGTCAGACGCTATAACAGGAATTATATTCCTTAATTGAATTCACTTTTCAATGATTTCTCGACCGTTTTACTTTAATATTCCAAGGGATCTCCTGGTTTTCAGCTATCAGCTTTTATCTTAAAGGAAAACCTGCCACCTATTGATGATACTGAGATCTACACCTGCAGAGATCCTCAGTCCCCAACACGCTGGCGCATCAACTCTACTGAATAGATACTATTTTAAATTTGGAAATGTTCATAAAAAGGTGATGATCAATGGGTAAAGATGGATCTGACAGTGATGGCAGACTCTTGCTACACCAATACAGCTTACAGAGCCTTGCAGAAGCATCAATATCCTTTGAAATGGTTTCTTGATTTTCTCTTTCATGTAGACAAGATTCAAAAATGCATCATTTGCATTTTCTTTGCAAAAGTAAAATGACACATCCAGTTATGAAGAGGCCCATTAGAGCAGTGCTACCAGACCTTGGTTCTCAGGGGCCAGCCTCTAATGCTTTTGTTGCCACAGCTGGATTTTCACAATGAAATGCAGAGATGTAGCAACTATTTGAATCAGGAGGGACAAGTCTTAGAGATCCCTATTACAGTGCAAGCTTTGCTAAAAACAAATGTTTAAAAATAAAACTACTATACCAACACATTTTGTCTGCAAAGCCAGTCTTAACATTACAAAATCCTTTGGTCCAATTAAGTTTATAATTATTTAAACTCTTAGTTATTGATACTTGTACTGTCTTATAACATTTCCAAGGTTTCTACATCATAACCATATACTAAAGATACAAAAGTTTAAATAGGTTACATGTTTTAACTATTTTTAAACACAAGCTCCATGAAAATGGCATCAAATAAATACTATTACCAAGAAGCAAGGTTAACAAGTTTTTTTTATTATTTACATGT
The DNA here is from genome assembly GCF_011125445.2 of Fundulus heteroclitus. Classification (NCBI taxonomy): domain Eukaryota; kingdom Metazoa; phylum Chordata; class Actinopteri; order Cyprinodontiformes; family Fundulidae; genus Fundulus; species Fundulus heteroclitus. Next base: position 17,007,663 of record NC_046369.1, read on the forward strand.
GTACATTTTAGTCATTTTACTAGTAAAAAGACTTTGATGTCACATTTTAATCACAACTTTAAGCAGTTTGTGCTACACTGAACTGGAGCAGGAAAAAAAATTGTTGGTTTCCTATGTGACAAAAGCAGGGGAATCCTTTTTTGTACATAAATGCCAAAATAACCCACAATTGTGTGAAGGGAAAGAAAGTAGTCAAAGCAAAACCCCAAGCAACAAATGCCAAATGTATTCAATTAAAAACAATATCAAAAAGTATACTTACCTTGACCCCTCCCCCACAACAAAAAAATAAAATCTAAATTTTAGCTACATTTAAGCTATACTAAATTAAGTTTACTTTTTATAAAAAAAAAAAAAAAAAAAAATTGCTCCAGTTCAACACATGACCAGAGCTAAATGCTCATGAAGATTTTAGGCAGGATGGGTTTTAAAGGCGAACCCTTTATGTGTAATAATCATTTTCCCCCCATTAGGACTTTTTTGTTTTACCTATTGGACATCTATAATTACAAACACTCCAGGTAATTTTTTTTTTTAAAAAGGGAGCACATAGGTAATGACAAGATGATTTCATGTTGTCTGCTTTTCTTGATGATTAGGAGTAAGACTTTTGCGAGGTTATGACAACGAAGAGCATACTGACGGTGTATGGTTGTTGTGTTTGCGACACGACATGCACTTCCACTAAACTTTACTGGTTTATGAGGCTGTAAGAAAGTTATTTCTTTTTAGAACTGGAGCCAGAGTGGGACGATCCAGACGAATGGTCGCTGCGCCTGAAATCACACAAACATCGTGGGAAGGACAACGAGGTCAGCAGAGGCGGCCATTGGCGCACGGTGTATACATGAAGCAAGGTAAGCAGATTTAAACAGTGTCAAAATGTTTAAAACACAATGGCAAAATGTGGGCATATCTTTGTAAATCTGATCTCCCATAAGCGGTCCAACAGAGGTCTAATTATAATCAGTGCCATCGTGGTATTCCACAGAAACCCAAACCTTTCGGACGAACGGGATCTAGAGCGTCTGCGTTTTCTTCCTCGAGACGAAGACCTGGAGCGACTGCGCTTCTGTCTCCTCTCGGGGGAGGAGGACGGTGAGCGGGACCTCTTCAGGGGAGAGGAGCCCTTCCCAGACCTGGAGCTCGATCTTTTGGAGGAATAAACCAAGCACCGAGGTCAGTACAGGTGAAACGGGCTCCCACAAGTGGGAGTATTTATCAGACTTCTCTGCTTCAAGAGCACATATGGTGCTTTACAGCAGTACTTATCCCACCTGCACCCTCGCCTTTTTATTATGTCACAACCACGAGCTCCAATGTATTTCATTGGAGTTTTATGCACCAAACCAACACAATGTAACCCAAAAGTGGGAAGAAAATGAATCACGGTTTTCTAAGCTTTAACAGGGTGCTTGCTCTTTTTCCAAATTAAAATTCCAGACTTTTTTAAAACTGATATTTTTTTCCCCCCCAAGACCTTAACTTTATGTACTTGTATACTTGTGTGCCTACTGCCTACTTCATTGGTTGAGATTGTACAAACTGTTTATCAGAAATGTTCATTTTTATAGGCTTGTATTCAATGAACAAATGCATTATTCACAGTAAATTATGCTTTTACTGATGAAAACGTTTCAAAACATGAAAATCACAAGTACATGAATTTCACATCAAACAAGTGTTTGATTCCATTAGGCTAATACAGTACGTGACCAGTTAGTAAAATTATAGTTTTATAGCCTACCTTCCTATTTCTCATTTCACAATGCCTTTGAGCATACTGTAAAATTCTACCACACATTTTTTTCCCATACTTTATTAAGACTTTCACACAAAATTCAAGACTTTTCAAGGTCTGGAAAACAGTGTTTCAAAATTCCATACTTATTAAGACTTTCAAGACTTGCGCAAGCACCCTGTTTAATCAAAAGAAAATTGGAGAATAGCATACATTTCTACCCAATACTTCGGAGAACTGCGATTACCTTCAACTACTGCGGCAAGTGTCTCATCGGCTTTGCAGAGACTCAAGTTCTTTGGCCGTTTTCCCCCCAAAAACAGCTCTGCCAAGAATTGAAAACTGCTGTTCAGATGTTCTCCATTCAGTCTTACTGTGGCTGAGATTCTCAAGTGGATTTAAGTGTTTACTTTGACTAGACACTTTTACTCTTGCCGCTTCTCCATGAAAAATAAATAAAAAACATAGCTGAGCGCAGAGCTTATAGCTGTCCTGTTGACAGATTCTTCCTCCTGTGGGTCTCTGCATCTCCTCCACAGTTGCCATGACTGGTGGACTGCCTTAACTATTTTTGCAACTTTAAAAAGGCGATTGTCTGGTTTGGATTTTGTGTGTGTGGCATCAGAGTAACGAGGCTGTATAAAAATTCACACCAAACTTTAGAGATTTCCGTTTGTTAAAAGCTTTGAAAAGCATGAATCATTTTCAGTCCACTTCTCCGATATGCATGACTGTGTGGTGGGCAATTACAGAAAATCCAGTTAAAATACAATTAGGTTTGTGGTTGCAACATGACAAAATGTGGAAAAGTTCAAGCGGTATGAATACCTTTGCAACGCACTGCAACTATGATTTATTTTTGACCCAATAAACCTTATTACTCACTGATTGCATGTACCTGAGGTACCTTTAGATTCAGAAATAAACGTTCCCTCTTCTCAATATGGTCTCATTAAACTTAAGAGTTAACTCAGCATCACTCTTGAGAGAGGTGTGATAAATACCCCACATGTTGATGTGGACATTGGGCCAAAGGAGTCATAAAAATCAGCCAAAGCAGACAATTTATCTTTAAATCATACTCTTGGGTCTAACTACATCAGTTAAAAGAACAAAAGCGTGTCTTTAGGAGTAAGAGTGTTAGGGAGCATTCTGCCCCACACATACGCCCTCTCTCTCTCTCTAAAGGCGAGAGAGTGCATGTCACCTCATTCACCTGGAGCGAGATCTCGAACGAGATCCAGATCTGGAACTGGAAGAACTTCTAGAACGGGACCTGAAAGACAGACAAAACAACAAAACCTTTCCAATATTTTTTAAATACAGAAACACGGCCATACTTCAATGTTTAACGAACACTAAAGGAAACCCAAAGTCCTCAAAATAGAAAGGCAGTTACCCAATAAATGTTAATATGGCATAAATGGTGCAGATAAATCTACAGAAAGCCCCTGAACTTCCAAAAGCCAATAAAATATTTTATTTTAACTCCTGAGTCACACACAAAGAAAGCTTGCTATGCACATCAGCCTTTTTGTTACCGATGGGAAGGGGATGGGACAAAAAGATGGGGGTGGGGTGGGGGGGGGAAACAACATATTGGCATCGTAGGACACTTTCTGATACTGATCGTTAAATCAAAAGGAAGATTGAGCTGATACTGACATTTTGCCTGGAGTTACCCTTGACCTGTACCCTTTTACCTGGACCTCGACCGAGAGCTGGAGCTAGAAGAGCGCGAGGACGAGCGAGAGGAACCAGAGCGGCTGCCGCTTTTCTTGGCTGGCTTTTCGTCCTCATCACTGGCAATGAGATCATACTTTGATAGATCCCCATCTTCATCATCCTCGTCATCCTGCAAAGAAACATTTGTTTTTCTTCTTCGTCTTTTAATTAAGAAAGCTGTAGCCCTCTGGGAGAAGTTATAAGAATGACTAATCGCTGATCTTACATCCAGTTTGTATTTTGAAAGGTCACCGTCTTCATCTTCCTCCTCCTCTTCTTCTTCCTCCTCCTCCTCCTCGACTTCATCTTTTGGCACTTCTTTCTTTTCAACTTCTTTTGCTGAACTTGAGCTGTTGCTCTTCCCACGATATTTTTTCTTTTTTCTACCAAACTGCAGGAAATTAAAAGAAAAGTCCTCTTGAAAATCTATCAATATTGATTTCTTCAATTCACTTTGAATACGTCATAAAAAACAGCAACATGCTAACCTCCAGCTAGTACTCACCTCATCATATTCACCATCAGATTCCTCCCGTTCTATGTATTCCACATTTTCCCTTTCATTGAAACCGCCTCCATAACCTGTGATTAAATACAAAGAGTAAATCAATCTTACTCAACACACATACCATTCAAAGGTATTCTTAGCAACTGACCCTTTTCACATTTTGTCACATTACAATCATAATCTTCAATGAATTTTATTTTGATTTTCTGCGATAAGCAAACTAAAAGCAGCACAAAGCGGAAGGAATATGACCCATGGTTTTCTGTATTCATGACAGGTCTTGAAAGATGGTGAACATATGTTCCCCCATCATTTCAGACTTTGCTTGAGCAAATTTGAAAAAAAAAAAAAAGAGCAAAAATTCAGCCTTTAGCTCCAAAGTTGAAAGCAACATATCCTGGAAAACATACAGCTGTAACTTCTACCAACTTCTCAAAACTGCTTCCAAACTCCAAGCTACATTGTGTTCGTTTATCACATTAAACCTCAATGAGATTACATCTTGTTTTTGTGACGTGACAAAATGTAAAACAGACTCCAGTCGAGATGAATACATTTGCAACGGACAATATTAAAGCTAACGGCAAACTTCTAAGAATTCCTGCAGAACCTGTTCTTTCTTCCAGCTTGGCGTACTTCGGAGTGTTGCACATGTTACACTCGGACCGTCTCGCCCAGTTCACATTGCCGCATCTTTAGGCAGAGGAGGAAAAAAATGCAATGATTTATTCAAACATCAAGATGGACGTTACACTTTTGACACACAACGTTCACATTGTGCACCTACGTTTTGCACTGCCAATCGTTTGCACTGAAGAGGCCTCTGCTCTTCTCAGCCAGGGTTTTCCCAATTTCTGTTCCTCCTGCTTTCATCATCTTGGCCTCTGTGGTTTTCTCTGTTGACGCAAAAACATCCGCTTTATTGACATCCACTTGGTAAATAATCTGCTGCGATCGCTGGTCTATGTTATTCTTCACATTTTTATTTTTATTTTTTTTACCTCTGCCACATCTGTTGCAACTTGTTCTTCTGGCGAAGTTCACATTACCACACCTAAAATATATATGATGTATATGTTACAAAAAGGCAAAAAAAAAAAAAAAAAATAGAAAGAAAGAAATACAACGCATCAGCTGCGAACTGTCATGCCAAGCAATCAAGCCTAATGATTAGAGCAGGGCGTAAATTCCCCGGTTCGAATCCCACAGACTGCCACTATGGGTCCATGAGCAAGCCCCTGAGCCCCAGAATAATCTCCCGGCGCTGCACAGTAGCAGCCCACTGCTCCGTAAAAGGGAAGGGTTAAAATGCAAATTGAAAATGTCATTGGAATGTATGTTGCAATGACAAGAAAAGATGAATAAGAATGATTAAAACCGCACAGGCTCTGTCATGTCTCCGCGCAGATTAAGCTAGCAGTCTTCGTTTAGAAACACTAAACCAAAAAGGTCTGGTTAGGACATCTGCACCCGTCTGTCATAAACCGAGTTCCCTCGAAACGTGATACTCCTGAGCAAGCATAAAAAAAACCCATTAACTCAATGTAAACAACACCCATAACAGAGCGTGAATACCTTTCTACCCACGCAAGCTAACGGCTAATATGCTAATTTGATAGTCCGCGCCGATCAGTGATATTTACCTCTAAAATCCATCCCTAAGTCACCATTTGAATGTCTAACTTGTTTATTGTGGCCATTATATTTAACGTCTACAAAACAAAATGCATACAAGCAAGCAATAACATTTTAGTTTCATTCGTCGAGGCTAGCCTGAGCCACATGCTAGCAGGCCTGTGCTAATCAGAGCCACGTTGCTAAAGAACTTCGTATCTCCTGATAAAGGTAAGCCTCTAAAGTGTAAGTCTGGATTTTTTTTGTCGCCGGTCTTACTTTTTATCGGGACAAATCCAGTCACCGTCGCTGACTCGAAAACTCTTCCCCGACATTTCTGTGCCTTTCCACTCATTAACAGTATGTGCGCACAGAGCTCACGGAAGGTTCACGCGGCGTCGGCCAGCAGACGACGTTAGCTTGAGTCAGTCAACGCCTCCCTCCACTGCTGCCTTCACGTACCCCTCTGTTACTCGTAAATCTCATTTACACGTTTTGTAATTTGGTTGCCACTTTTTTAAAGATGACAGTTTCCGCAATTTCGTAAAATACGCTGTCAGAAAACGCTCTTTCTACCAGGTCATGAATGCATCTGACACATACTGAAACATGTCTACCCAAAAATAAACCTCAGCGCAATATTTCTGAAAACACTTGAATGTAACATTCACAAAGGACAGATCATCATAAAGGAAACATCTTACCAAGAAACATTTTATTTTCCTGCTTTTAATTTTACCCCTATGTTACAATGTTGTACCATTTTTTTTGTCACACGTTGCAACGAGTATATATTAGTATATATTAACGCTTAAAACTTTGTTTTGTTAGTTTTGTTATCATTGTGATGATGTTATACGTTTTTATTTATTTGTTTTTACGTTTAGATGCAAAAAAGGAAAACAAGGGGGAAAACAAAATATGGTGGTTATCAACAGAAAATAGAAAGTGTACTTATAAATAACGTTTTAAATACTTGTTATTAATTATGAAAATGGTAGGCTAATGTAATTATTTTGTTTTACTTCCTTCATAAGCAAAGCAAAGGAGAAGTTCATTATGACAGAATTTTCTTTGCTTTTTTGGGGTCATAATTAGTAAAGGGATGCCTAAACCTGACAATAGAGCCTCACCAGCTTATAGTAGTCTTTAAAAACATGACTAATCTCTAATCTGTTTTAAATAATAATTGCTGTTGTAGCACAACTTTACAAGTGTAGAAAAAAATCATAAAGCCTTTCATTTTCATTTTGTCTTTGTTCACGTCTAATTTTAAAAGCACATTTGCAATACCCGTGATGACCACTAGATGGCAACTTAAACTAAGACAAAAAACATTTCCATCTTGCTTGGCTTTGGCTGCTTAATGAGGATAACTTGTTCATCGTTATCAAGGCTGTGTAAAGGTTACAGTGGGGGGAAAAAAAAGTTACATCGAACAGACTAATCTGTCTTTGTGCGGACATGTCTGATCTGCATGTATAATTATTCAATAAATATAAACCCTGTGAGTCTTTTCCCACATGAAGAAGGAATTAATTATTTTTGGGTTACGCAACAGCTTGTCTATTATTAGTCCTGCGAGTACAAAGACTTCAGTAGTTATGTCACACCACATGTAGTGGACTAGATTTAGGGATAAATCTGTAAACACGGTACATGTACCTTAAACAAATCAGCCACAACCTTAGAACCACCTTCATAACATTTAGACCATCCTCCTTGTCCTAATAAAAACACAACTGACTCATGGGGCAAGAATTGTGAATGTGTATTGTTAAAAAAATAAATAAATGTGGAGGCCATTTTTTTGCTGCGGGCTCTTTGCTTTGCTCATGACTCGTTCTTTAGTCCTTGTGGTTTGTCATTGGCGACAGCTAGAATATGTTTCCAAATGCAAAATTGCCTTGTTGATAGAACATGAGTGATATTCAAGTCTGATCTGTACATATTATTGCTCGCCCTTTTAGGCAATGTGGTGTGTGTTTAGTGGCTAGATAGTATCTGTCAAATATCTGTTAAAGAAAGATAAGCTTAAAGCACTGAGCATGGAGGAAAAACCTTGTGTGGTTGTCAAATGGTGCCCGTTTAAAGCCCGGATAAGCAGTCAGAGTTCATGGAAAGTATGTAAAATAGATGCATGTTGGCCACTTTAAAATGAACATCCTCAGCATATACATTAATATAATCACCAAGCCAAAAAGTCACTTGACATTCAGGGTGGACGCTTCTTTTTTAGCTTTTGTGTAAGGATGTATTTTCAGAATGATATACCGTTGTTATGCACAACCTGTGAAATCATAAAATAGCCGTGCACGAAAGCGCTGCATATCAGCTTAGTTAACGAGCAGAGTTGAACAGCATATGTTGCCGCATGAGAAATGTGACCAGTGTGGGTGAAGCAAGGGCTAAAGTTGTTGCTATCTTGCACAAGATAACATTTAACAACTGCTACAGTTTGAATCTCAAGCTGCTGCAGAACCACTTTTGTCCACCCTCTCGGTCAAGATCAAAGACCCGGGGAGGTTACTGTCACAGCTGGCGTGTGACCCTGAAGCCGTGCCAGCAACCATTTCAATATTTCAGCTTGAACGTTTTTTTTTTTTTTTACTTTCTTTCCTTTGCTCTCAGTTTCTTTTGCTCATTTCTGACCGAGGGTGAAACGACACTGCTGAGGCACGTCCCCCATGACTTGGACAACATGGTTTTATTTTATTAAGTTCTCTGGAGATGAACTGGGCAAGATTTGTTTTATTCATACATTATTTTTTTTAATCATCACATATCTGGTTGGGGAGACGTGCACGTGATTCATGAATCCCACACACATCAGTTAGGCCTAAGGGCCAGCAGAGATAAGCTTCCAGGGGTGAGAGAGGCATGTTTTTTATTTTTGAATCTTGCTGAAAGAGGAAATGATTCTTAGACCTTTATCAGTATGATTTACAATACAAAAATGGAGACCGTGACTTTAATATTTTAGGGAAACTTGCCACACGGCTGGTTGCAGTTGATTGTGTGTGTTTTTTAGCTTTTAATATGGATTATAAATAACTAGAGGCGATAAGAAGCCACAGATAACTAATAAAGTAACATTGTGGGCATTGTACTGTTTACATTTCTTTGCAAAAATATTTTGACACCGTAACCTGCAATTACCATAATTACTACCACTAACCACAGTGTATTTTATTGCAATTTTAAGTGACAGAACAATATAAAGTTGGGCATGAATGTGGAAAGGAAGAACCACAATTCATGGTTTTCAAATTCAATCTTTTTAAACAAATACAGTAGAAGTACGGTTTGTGATTTTTCCCATTAAGTCAATTCTGTGCCGAAGCTCTGCTGCTGGAAGCAAAGCTAAGTTATTAAGGGGGATGCCTCTACCTTACCAGAGATTGAAGTTTCGCCCATTCTTCTTTGCAAAAAAAAAAAAAAACTCAAGCTCGATCAGATTGGATGGAGAATAGCTGTGAACATACATTTTCAGTCTTGCCACAGATTCTCAGTTGGATTTAGGTCTGGACCATTCTAAAATGGGAATATGCTTTCAACCATTCCATGGCATGTATCAGGTCTTCCCCAAACAGGCAGGTTGCGTTTTTCCTGTGCACACGGCAAAGGAGACCGAGATGAAATCAAAATAGTACACTCTGGGTCTGTTTTCAAACCGTGCCGTTTTCAGAGAAAACGGCACATATATATATATAGCAGTGAAGACAAACAGTAGAAATGTAACAAAACTTCCATTTTCACCAAGAAAAATAAATGTCATCAGATAAACAGAGCCATAGTTCTCCACCACACCAAGTAGGTAAAAGATTATAATTTTGGTTCTATTTGAACAGAGCATCTTCTTTCACTACTTGTTAGGGGTCAAAGTCTTCCGGATTTTGGCAAAGTGCAAACGAGGTGTATTATGTTGTTTCTTCATCAATGGCTTTCTTGGAGGATTAATAGTTGTTCTGTTGTAGATTCTCCCACCTGAGCTGTTGATCTCTGCAGCTCCTCCAGAGGGGGGCGCTTTGTGGCTTTTCTGATTAATATCGTACTTAGCTGGCCTTCAGGTAAGAGTTTTTTTTAATTAACAGATTCCACTTTAATTTTTTACACAACTCTCTGAATTCTGAGGGGTATCAAAATAAAGAGACTGAATACAATTGCACATTGTACTTTTCAGATTTGCAGAAAATCTTGAAAACCATTAATTATTTTTTCACGTCACATCAACGCAATACTTTATGTAGCTCATGAAATAAAAATAAAAAACGTATATTTATAAAGTACAAAATGTGACAATGTTTACCAGGCCTGAATACTTGTTGCACGACATCATTTGCTGAAAGATTCCTAGGTGAACCACACAATTAAATGGGCACGCTGGAAAACAGCAGTTAATTATGCTTAACTTCTGTCATGCTTTTTTTAACTTTACTGAGTCCTTTTCAAGCCAAATATGGCCGACCTCTCATTATTTCCTGGGTCAACAATACTACTAGGAGAGCTTTTTCATTGGTGTCAATGAGGCTTTGGCTCGACTCACATCGTTTTCTAGCCCAGTGGCTGTTTACGACCGAGAGATTCATGCACAGCAGCGTCTCTGACGGGGGAAAGGCAGGTCGGGAAAAAAAAAAAAAAAAACCCTCCCCGCCACAAGCCACTGTGTCTTTCCAGTACTGACAGATGGCACGGAGCTGTTCCACGGAGCAGACGCATGGTGAGGGCGACGGTAGCGGAGGCTGCTCGACATTGGCACGCTTCTTCTTTACTGTTTTGTACTCCCCCTATTATCGTGATTCAGCATTAATCAGGCTGTGTGACATACATTTCCCACATGGCAAACAAAATTCAGCTTTGGGATGTTTCCCCCCCGAAACTCGATAGCATTTGTACAGCACACACTTGTTTGTTTCTGCACATATGTCAGAGGACAGTCTTACACAGCAAGAACGACGTTCACACTTGTGGTAGGTGAAGTGCTAGGAGCCAAATAGCCCCATCAGAATTATATAACACAGGCACAGCGAGGCAGCTTGTGCTTGGAGATGTGCCACAGCATTGTGCAGTATCTTCTGTCCCCTCATCCGGCCCCTTATCGCTCAAGCACATTCATTTTGGGAGCCAGAGAGCGTGCAGTTTACCATCCAGCCTCAACACTTCTTGTTAATGCAGTTCACAAATTGTGATATGATGTGCAAAATGTGAAGGCAATAAATCTAGTGTTTAGCAGTAATGAAATGCAAGATGGTCCAGCTTTTACTGAATCATCAGTTTTTTACCGAGTAAGTGCATTAAAGCACTTAAAGCTGATCATTTATCTTTTGAGGCAGTTTCAAGCTAATCATACTGAGAGTGTTTTTTTTAGCCATTGTTCCCAACCCTATCTTTTCTCGTACACTTTCATTAAAATAATTGAACATAAAGTTTGCTAACGATCCGTCTTACAAAACGACCGGAACCCAAGCTAATTTGTCTTGGACATATATACTTTTGTGCACTGACAACCCAAATACTTTGCAGGTCATCTTCAGCCTTCCTCGCCGACTATGTCAAAGTGCAGATCTCGCGGATCGTGACAAGCCAGACAGTCGGAGGAGTGATGTTGGCACGAAGTAAGAGTACATCTGCTGTTCCTCAGATGGAATCAGTATATTCCACAGATAAAATGTTTACAGGGTGAGGAGCAATATCGCTTGGTGGTTCCCCTGTGGCTGAACAAAACTCCTGCTTCGATTAAGCCAAAGGCCAGGAGGACATTCTGCAGCATCATTTCTCAAATAGTTTTGTCAGGTCTGTCACACAGATTGTTCCTTAGAGCAGCTGGACATAACTCTGGGAACCTCTTGGAAAGAAATCAGTCTAAATACTCTGTCAGCCTAAGACAACTCAACATAAACTGCCATCTAAAGTAACGGCCAAAGGGGCATTGTTTGTAGCAATGTTATATTATTTGGGCCTTTTAATGACTCATTTGAGAAGTACGTTCTCCAGGGTGGAATAATGATGTGACCGCAATCTCAGTGAATCCTAATATACAAGTTATTGGTACTTGAGTTTGAATTTATTGCAGATTTCATCTAATCCTCGGAGGGTCTAAATTATAGGTTAAGATATATATAAACAGACACAAAAATATACATATTCCCCCACTAATATTTGAAAATGTTACTCAGAAAGTTGTAGAGAAACCACAACCACCTGCCTTATCTCTGAATGGATATCAGAAATGTAGAGGTCATGTAAATTGGTTGGCTTCCTGGCTCCGATTCAACTGCAGTCTAAAAATGTTCCACCAGGGGTGAGGTGTGGGCCGTTCCACAAGATTAATCTTTGTCTGCTTTTAATGTGTGTTTGGGACTATGTTCTGTTGCAGGATCCAGTTGTTTCAACCAATCTGATCCAAAGTGTCACCCTCAGAAGAAAGGATGTATGGGCACATTTGAGGGACCCCAGTCTCAAACCTATTATAAACTAGAAGCTGTTGGTACACCAGTGCTACTTTCCACAGGGAGGCAAGTTAAATGGCAACTTGGGCCAGACTAAGACAAAAGTCCCTACTACTAAAAGGGACACCTTCAGTTTACCAAAGGCTGCACACAGGCTTTCATAGGCATATGAAAAACAGATTAAGATTGCTCTGTCTTCTCTAACCCCCAGTCGGTCGAGGCAGATGACTGTTCATACTGAGCCCGGTTCTGCTGGAGGTTTTTCCTTCCCGCTAATGGGTGGTTTTTCTTTCCACTGTCGCTTCATGCTTGCTCAGTATGAGGGATTGCTGCAAAGCCATGGACAATGCAGACGACTCTCCCTGTGGCTCTACGCTTCTCCAGAAGTGAATGCTGCTTGTCGGGACTTTGAAGCAATCAACTGGTTCCCTTATATAGGAAGTTTTTGACCAATCTGTATAATATGATTAATTTTGACTTTGTAAAGTGCCTCGAGATGACATGTTTCATGAATTGGCGCTTTATAAATAAAATTGAATTCAATTGTATTGAATTAAGCTAGCTGGCTAGAATGACAATCGAGTCAATGCAAGGCTTTCAAACCTAAAGAAATGCACCAGCTGCAAAGCCAATTGGTGTTATTAGTTAAGATGAAGGGCCACCTCAAACTACATCAACTCCACATGAAACCAACAGCTGGCTGGAACCTGGGACATATTCGGGTGATACGGACCCTTAAAACGCATTAGAATTGTGTTTTGAAAATGATAAAGCAAGCTTTTATTTTATGAACTATGTATAAAGGCCAGGTGTAAGCCACAAAACCAACATTTAAAATATATGATAGTTTATCATGGTTAGTGGTCAAATATTTACCCACAATTATGTCCGCATCTTGTTGGCATAGTAACGTGATTGGCTTTGCTGCAACTTGCCCACAAAATATTTCAAGGGACAGTGCATACGCTTGAGCCTACATGTATGTTATGATGCCACAGGAAATCCAAAATAAATGTAATTTTTATATAGACGTAATATGTTAGGGTCATCTGCCAGGGTCAAATGATCCACTAAAAGCCTATAGTTGGAACTGCACTTGCTCATGATGAGTGTATGTAGCTTTTCGACCTATAGCGAGGTGCAGGAGGAGGTAATTCAAACACGCAGTTTTTTCAGCTGCAATTTCCGGTCATATTTTTCGGTAATAAAAGTTTGAGGATAACTAAGAGTGAGCAACACAATAAAGGAACATGCCTTCAGAACCAACTTCACAGTTTTAACACGTTTGATGGTTTTGATAGAACTTCGAAAAACACTGTTCTCTTTCTGTTTGTTTGTATATTCTTCGTAAATTGAGGTAAAAGGCAATGCAAATGAAAGCTGCTGTGCAGTGCAGGGGGGAAATTAACAAATACAAAGAATAAAAGAAGGAAGAGATTGCCTCACAGTAAACAACGCTCAGACTGTAATTAAGTGACCTGACTTCTATTAGAAGCTTTATGTGAGGAAAATTGTTTCTGCAGCTTGAGGCACTGAACCGTGCATTTGATACCACAGTTCTGCTGCTGTTATCTGTAACCCCTTCAATCCATTGGCCTTTATTCACTTGAACTGTCAAGTCACCACATGGTTACCAGGTTGACAGCTTCTATGGAGGTCAATTTAATGGCGTACAACAATGGGTATAGTGCAAGAAAATGAAAGGCAGCTGCGGCGCAGTCTTGCCCTTTGCCTTACTTTGCTTTAGTCTTGGTAGTGACATAATCCTGGTAGCAGGGTGATTAATGCGATAGGTGGAATTTGTCTCGTTATGTTGACACCAGCTAATAAATTCCTTGTAAACAGGCAGTCACAGCTGTTAATGCATCATCATAATCCAGGATTAGGAGGTGCCAGGCATGGCTAATAAATGCAATTAGACACTGAGAAAATTAAATCGCCAGTACTCGGGCTTTCTTCCATTTTGTCCATCCTGATGGAACCTTAAGTGTGTTGTGTGATCTTGCTGTTTTGCAAGGAGATAATCCAGTTCAAAATCTCCTCATTAGGTAGAGTATCTTGCGCTTTTTTTAAATTTATTTATTTATTTATTTTACAGTTTATAATTGTTGAATATCAGATCTTTGCCAAATTAAAAGTACAAGAAACGTGGCCAAGTTTGCTTTGAAAATAAGTCTGAATAATCAAATTACTAAAAGGTGACCAAATCAAGGAGTCAAATTACAACGCCAAATTTAATCACTGAAATTCTTATAGATTATCCTTTTAAAAGCGATTAGTATTCCTATTTTGTCATGTCACTACCACTAACTTCATTTATTTTGGGGGAATTTTATGTGCTAGACCAACACAAACCAATGTGTAATTGTGAAGCGGAAGGAAAATGCTATATTGTTTTATTTTCTGCAACAAATACAATTCTACAGACCTGGGTGGATGAGCATGCATTCATCCCCCCTGAATCAATACTGTGTAGAATCTGCATTAAGCTCCATCCATCTTTGCATCAACTCTGATCAGGTTCCCTGTCTCTGCTAAAGAAATGCGTCATCATACCATGATGCTGCCAATACCATGCCTTTTGGTTAATGCTGTGTGTTCAGAGGCTGAGATTTTCTTCACATATAGGGTTTTACGTGTTGAACAAAAAAATTAAATATTTTATCATCTAAGGAAAGCAGCTCATGTTCTGTCCCTTACGCAGCTTGTGGAAAACTGCAGAGGGAACTTGATATGATCTCCCTTCCACAATTTAACAACCTTATATGTCTTCTATTAAGCCAATATTTGTGAAGAGCATGGTAGCAAATCTTGTCAACAGATTCTTCAGTGTTCTCTTTTTCAATGTTGATTCTGAGAATAATGCTATCCTTGCTTGGCCTCTTAGTTTAAGTGTCTAAATAGGTTTGCACTTGTACCATACACCCGTAGCAAAAACCTTTAACTACATTCAAGTTAGATATTGTTAGGTGATCACATGTGAAAAAGTTCATTTGGGTGCTGATATTTTTTTCAAAAGGCTGTTTTTGGGGTTAATTCACATACAGAAATAAATAAATAAATAAAAAAACATCCAGATCCACAGGAGACAGTCAAAAAACACCCAGGTCAGCTTCCACTCCCACAAAAGGCTCCACCACCTGTTTATTAAAGGAATAACCAACACCTGGCCACACCCATACTCATCAAAATAAATGTGATTAAATCACATATAAATGCATCTAAAATATCAATTTTAAAAGAGAAATCTGACGCTGAATTTTTATCAAATAATTTTACATATGAAATTTTGAGGAGAACACAAAAAATAGCCTTTACAAAATGGTTGTCGATCAGCCATCCAAGCTGCCATGAGATTGCTGTCATTCTTGGCTGTCAGTCTCTGTCATGGATCATTGGTAAAAGTTGTGAGAAAAAAAAACCTTTCCCCTGTTTTTCACTCACCTGTCTTATTTCTACCACCTGGAACCAAAACTTTTAAAGACACTTCCCCCTACCATCACCTTTCACAACCAGCCCGTCCCATTACCCGAGTGATGGTCAATTGAGATGATCAATTTGCATAATGGAGCATTAAATTGGGCCCATCAAACCCGCCTCTCAGCAGCTTGCTCCCATGGAGGGCTCACCGAGAATGGCAATTGCTCTTGAAGGGGCTGCGTGTATCCTCCTTGCTGGAGTATCCTCTCACCGTGCAGGCAGGATCATTCAGCTGGTAAATGTAGCACCAACCACTGAATAATGTAGGCTCCTATTCACGGGTAATCTTTTACAGGACTGATGGGTTTGTGCTAAAGGTGAATTCAAGAATGAGGAAAAACGGGTAAAGTTAAAAGGTTAAAAAGTAGGAAAAGCAGCACAAATGGAGCATTTTAACCGCACTATAATGTGCATTATGTAATAAAACGCGCTTCAAAACAGCTTTAAATGTTATCGTGCATGGATCTTCAAAGTAACCAGTGTTCATTTCTTGGACACAGAGCAGATCCTTTTGATTAACATTCACCAAGAAAATCTGAAGCCGTTATCTTAGACAGGTTAGTCGAGCCTTTTAGAAGCATGTCAGCGCCTAAGGACCTGTGACAAATTGCATCCTGGGAGCTGCTTGGAAAAGAGACTGATGGACGGTGATTGATGTGTGCGCCGTATGGCACGGGAGAATAAGATACAGCCATCTTGGGCGTCCTCTCCACCATGTTGGCTTTGTTAGAAAGGATTTCTCTGGGGGTAGTGTGCAGAGTACAATATGGCAGAAGCTCCTTGATGTCCAGGTTTTGTTAACCGCTTGTTGTAAAGGCCTATTTGGCATGGTGAGATTTTGTTGGCTGGCGGTGGCAGCTGAATTAAATTTTATGAAATTTAATGCACTCTAAAATGGACTTGGATGGTTACACAGTCCTCAAACAGAATGTGACATGAAAAGGTCTTTTTATGGCATTTATTACATTTTCACTAAGACTCTCTTGGGAGAAGATGATGCACACACAATTGATTTACTCATGTCATGAAGGGTACCTGGAAACTTTATTTCTAATGCATGAGTCCTACCTTTTTCTGCCACAAGCAGCCTGCTGGGCTGCTGACAGCCAATCAGTCAACTCTTGACAGGTGACCGACATTAAAGTACTAAGGGATTCAGAGGTAGTTGTGAAGCAATGATCTGATTTGATCTGTTTTTGTGAAGCCTTTGTCAGATTTCTATATTGTCACTGCAAGAAAGTGGTCGGTGGAAGGCAATCCTGCCTTTTGACAGCAAAACAACTATAATGTAAAAAAAAAAAAAAAACAATTACAAGAAATGCTTTCAAAATGAAATATCACTTTTCTTAGAAAAGTAAAGCAAGAGTTTTGTGGAAAGTTCAATCCAGTAAAGAATGTGACGCCTTTAAAAAAGACTGGCAAATGGATACAGAATCAAACTAGTGTCATCTTATATCACAGTAAAAAGCAGGTTTCTATGTTTATGAAAGAACTGTGTGCTCGGTTTTGTAGGCAGTATGCTTGGATTTGCTCTTAGTTTTCTAAACTTTCCTCATAGGTTACAAGTTCGTTTGGCTGGCAGGACTCACAAATATGCAATCCACAAAATCTTAACTCTCAAGCCCAATGATTTAAAAGAAATATTAAAATAAACATAGAAATGGTCCATTGGTAACAAAATCATCATTTTTCTATGGTCATCTCAGTGCCAAGATCTACATTTCAAGAGACAACCTATGTGTTGAATTAAAGAAAAGAGAACAAAGGAGAGGACCCAGGAGTTCAGCTGAAAGTAATATAAAAGTGGTCCAAAAAGGAAGAGTGAAAGATCCCTCGTTCCATATGCTCTAACCTTATTATAATAAGTCTTATAATTTAAGACAAAAGAAGTGCAATAAGCATAGGGCATCAAGTTCTGGTATAAGTGGTATCTCTCCTATGTGCCAGGATCAATGCTTGAGCATGAGTTTGGTTCAATAGGGGAGAACGCTGGCACCTGAAATTTGTTCCAATGTATCCCATAGGAGAGCAAGGAAAGTAGAGAAGAAAGGAGCACTCTCAGATTCTCACGTCCAGCTTTAGGCAAGGCAAGGCAAGTTTATTTATAAAACACTTTTCAGTAACAAGATGATTCAAAGTTTTAATACTTTCCAAATGAAATTTAATAAGATTGATGCGTTAGGAATTACCCAATTCCTAACGCTGAAAAGAAAACAATGAAGTACAAGGTAATTCAAATATAAAATGAGCTCTCAATTGAAAAAATCTACACTGATATCTCCTGGCAGTAAGATCATGATAATTGTCAGCAAGGTGCAACCCACACAAGATATATTTCAAAATCATAGCACACAATTTTTGAAACTTTTAAAACATTTGAACCTGTTACGTATGCACATGGCCATGTTCTGAACATGCTTTTTCCAGCCTTCGTAGATTGAAATCAGAAACAACTTGAATTGCATGCGTTCGTCTGGCATGTGTTGATTTGTCTGACTTAACACCTCGGTTGAGCCAGTTTTTTCGGATTAAAGCCTAAACATACTTTATTTCCTCTTCACTGGATGCCATCTGAGCATGAAGTGATCTTGCTTAAAGATATCAGGAGTTCCTGTGACTATGCATGCTTTGGCATGTGGTTCTTTGGATCATAGATGTGTATGCAAATGTGTCTCTCTTCCAGTCTGACCATATGTGTCTCTGTGGGCAAGCCGTAGAGCCTGTTTTGATCTGCTTCACAGTGAGTCTTCAGCCTTGCACAGCCTGGTTGGAGGGGGGATTAATTGGTTAGACACTGCTTGCTTGGGTAGTATCTAATTTACCTCCATTAGTTGTTGCACAAAAGAAAAGATCTTTAAACAGACAGTGATGAAATACATCTGAAGTATTTGTTCTTATTCTGGGTAGAACAAGAGACAACCTGGTGTTTCTACTCAAGGCTAACACTGAGGCCAGAGTGAAAACATCCTGCTCTCTGACTGGAACCTAACGCTTTCCTGATTTTATTCTAAATGTCAGGCCCGAAAGACAACATGACTGAGTATTTGCTTCTCTATGCTCCAGATCCATACCATTAGCATAAATGGGGAATCAATTATTTCAGCCCTGATGGAGCTGATTATGCAGAGACAATAAAGGCAGGGGAAAGGAGTTATAATTACAAGATGACCTATGTCACCTTTCCACCATCACCAGTGTACCAGTGCTCTGCTGGTATTTCATGAGTGAATTGGTAATTACCTGATAAGAGCTGCAGAAAACATTGGAGAGCAGATTGCCCCATTTGTACATCTACTTGAATATAGCACTCTTGCTTTCTTACATGGATAAACATAGCAACTGCAGTAACCAAGTAGCCAGATATATGTATGTAGGCCCTACCCCAATGCCCTCTAGGGTCGTGGTAAGATTATAGCATTCAGATGTGCTTGGGTGTAAAAAAAAAATACAGTGAAGTCATTGCTTTGAATAGGCATCATGAAAACTGAGCTTTGATCAATTCACACTCTCACCAATTCACACGCACATTTCCTACCTGTGAACAAAAGAGCTAATATCTTTGTAGTCTATCCATGGCATGGGAGTTCAGTATGTCATAAAAAACTCAAATCTAAAAATATAATTTTTTTTTTTTTTTTTTGCTGTCTGAAAACGTTTAATTAGAATGTAAAATTTTACTAGCTAGCATGGTGGGTGGCTCTCCTTCTCTCAAGCTTGGGTCCTTTACCAGAGGCCTGAGAGGTTGATGGTTCTTCTTAGGATTTTAGCTGCTCATCAATCATCACAATGTCCGGTTGGTTGGCCATTACCATTTTGTCTGTTTGTATCTGGAAGTCCCACAGGATCTTAGCTCTGTCATTCTCCACCACCTTGGGAAGTGACTCCTATTTTGACCTGGGGGGTCTCCAGTTGGTATTCTGAATAGATGTTTCTGTACACCATACCAGCCACTTGGTTATGGTCTTCCATGTATTCATTCCCTGCTAGTATCTTACACCCTGCTGTGAGATACTGGATGGTTTCTGGGGCCTCTTTGCATAGCCTGCACCTGGGATCTTGTCTGGTATGGTAGATCTGGGCCTCTACTGCTCTGATGCTCAAGGCCTTCTCCTGTTCTGCAATAATCAGTGCTTCAGTGCTGTCCTTCAGTCCAGCCTTCTCTAGCCACTGGTAGAAGTTGGTCATTTCTGCCACTTCAGCTATCTGTTGGTGGTAAATCCCACGCGGTGGTTTCCCTCCCACGACGTTTCCTTCAGTTTCTTCTCTTCCAGCTTCCATCATCGGATTCATACATATATATATATATATATATATATATATATATATATATATATATATATATAGAATACAAACATTATTACAAAAAACAAATGATGGCAAAAGTGAAAACTGCAGTGCAGTAAATGTATGTGTTTAAAATGTTACTCAAGTAAATGGAGTATTTAATAACCCCCCATCTTAGTGTATGTATGTATGTATGTATGTATGTATGTATGTATGTATGTATGTATGTATGTATGTATATATGTATGTATGTATGTATATATATATATATATATATGTGTGTGTGTGTGTGTGTGTGTGTGTGTGTGTGTGTGTGTATGTTGATCTTAAGATAGGGATGGGGGGAGAGAAACGAGGAGAGAAAACATCTTTTATCCTTGAGATTTAGGTGCACAGGCGAGTCCTGCCTGGAGGTACTGGCTCTCCTGTGTTCAGCCATGCATCTGTGGAGAGGTTGTGTAGTTTCTCCAGTATGCAGGTCTGAACATTCCTCGCTGAGCTGAACAACAGACACAGCGAGGAACCAAGCTCTCTCTGAGAGTTCGGTTTGGATGGAAATGCACCAGGGTGTTGTGTTTGGAGAAAAACCTTCTGAGTTTCTCAGATGTTCTGGCACCGTATGGGATGAGAAAGGTTTTGCTTTTGTTCTTTACTTGTTCTGTTCAGAGGTGTGTTTTCTGGATTTCCTCACTGTCTTGACAGGGGACACTCTTGAGGACAAAAATTTTCATATTTTGGACAAGGCAAGGCAAGTTTATTTATAAAGCACTTTTCAGTAAGAGGACGAGTCAAAGTGCTGTACATGAAAAAAAAACAAAAACAAAGGAAAAAACATTACAGAGGCAGACACATTGCATTGGAATGACAGAGAACTTTCTCAGTCAGCCAGACTAGCAATGGCAGATTGTTAGGGAAGGTGGATCTGCATGTGAACTTAGATATGCAGAACAGTACTTCCCAAACCGCTTGAAAGCCCGGAACGTCTCCTTCACCAGCTTTGAATTAAGGAAAGCCCTTCATATGAAGGACAAAATGTTTTCAACTACAAGAACTGAAGTCCAGTTGTTGTTTTTTTTGTTGTTTTTGGGATTTACCATGTCCTAGATGACCGCTAATCCTCACTGTCATGTTTTTATGTAATTGAAACAAAGGCAGACTTGCAGTAGCGTATTAGGGTATAAAGTAATAAAGGTGAGACAGCAAACCCTCTCTCTAGCGCTGCTGTTTTGTGGGTTAATCCGAGTTTCTTAAATATATGCATTATTTACGCTCCTTTTTCTCTCTCATGTCTCTTTATTGCTCCGCTGACAGCACTCAGACTAGCATATTTAAGTGTTTATTTGCATGTAAAGCCACAGTGACCCGATAGCTCAGAATTAACTTTAATGCCATATTTGAATGCTTGTCACTGAGGCTCGGGCCGCACCTTTGCCGTTACCACGTTTGGACTTTGCTTTTTCCATCTGCATTAGTTGGAAGTTTTACAAGATTCGTTACACGTTGTGTACTGCAACTCATTTGGTGATAAAACCCAGTGTGCCTCTCTGGGGTTGAAGAATGCAATTCA
The DNA here is from genome assembly GCF_011125445.2 of Fundulus heteroclitus. Classification (NCBI taxonomy): domain Eukaryota; kingdom Metazoa; phylum Chordata; class Actinopteri; order Cyprinodontiformes; family Fundulidae; genus Fundulus; species Fundulus heteroclitus. The sequence goes on from NC_046369.1 coordinate 17,029,031, forward strand.
AATGGCATCATCCTCAAATGAAAGTCTTGGGATGTGCCAGGCACTCAGCTGTACAGCCCACAACCAGCTAATACACAGAAGTGGGGATTACGACCTCCACATCAGGGCTGTCTGAAGGAGAGAAAAAGACGAAGCAAGGAAATAGAATGCTTGATGTGTGAAATAAGGGTGTGCTGGTGGTGGCGTACAGCAGGTTTTATCTCTAGTGTTGCTCCTGCGTGAAAACTTCACCTCGTAAAAGCCTTTCTGCTGGTTGCCAGGGGAAGGAAATGCCAAATAGGCAGGATTAAGGAGACGCAAATGCAGATCTGCTAAATGAGAGTTGTGCTCAAACCCTTTTGCACAAATCATGACCAGGAGCTGCCATGAAGTCATTTTAACCTTTTTTCCAGGAATCAGCATCTAGCCATATTCAACATTTATCACCCCCATTCACTCAAACAGAATAAGTATTTTGAAGCAAAATTGTACATCCTTGTTCATTGAGGCATCAAAGGTAACTGGCAGGGTGAGCCAGATGAGTTACTTCTGAGTGACACCCAGCAATTGTGTTGCAAGATGTTCTGAATTATTTACGTCTGAAAACGGAGCATCCAACTTTAAAGGGGCACCTCGTCCATCCCCTGTAATTATGTTGAGTGTATTAGCGCGGAGGAGCAGCATGCGTATACGTTTCAGTCTGAGCAGGAATCAGAGTGAGATCACACACCATTTCGTCATTTCAGCTCTTGCATCCCACAGCTTGCTTTGAAGTGCCTGGCTGCAAAGAATAATGAGGATGCAAGGTCATTTGGGATGACTTGGGTAGCAGCCCACATACACAAAAATACACACACACACACACACGGAAATCACTGTGGAAGGCACAGCAAAAAAAAAAAGAGAGGAGAGGAATCTCTGATTAGAGCTGAGTACAGTATCTGTTTTTTTCTTGCTGTACAGTATCAGTTAAAGGATTATGCTGTAATGCTAACGCTGAGAGGAGATATTTTAATGAAATGCGCAAGATCGAGATTTTTACATAGAGAGCGTTGGCTCCTTGGCAGCTGTTTATCATTTATAAACGAGGAGTCAAATCCAAATTCATGAACTTAATTGTTGAGTATGCCTGTGGATGCCACAAATGTGAACCGCCGTCTCACGGGGGAACAGCGAAACCTTTTGTTGTGTAATAGTAAAGCTGCAAGAGGTTATGCGAACACTCTTGTTTCCTTGATAGACAGAAGAATAAATATGACCTAATGGCGCACCATCCAATTGTTGGGAACCATATTTTCTTCCACCACATCACCAGGCTCACATTCCTCGCCAATCAGGCTCCCATTGCTGCCACCTTTTGAAACAGCCAGGCGCAATTGTGTCTGGCAGATGTCAAGGCATGTTGGCAGAACAGCATAAATCTGGGACAGTTGGACACAACAGATATTCAGGACTTTCTCTAAATCCATGCCACCACAAGAGGACACTGTTGATATATCAGCCCTAGGGAGTTTTTTTGTTCCTTTTCTTTTATCAGTATTGATGCCTTCGCCCCTTTACATATAAATAATTCGAAACTACTTGAATTTAACGTAACAATTTTTGATAAAACAGGAAGCGGGTATGTTTTCATCATCATCGTGTATAAATTGGGATATTAAATAGTTGAGTGGCCTCTTATTATGCACTCTGAGAGCAGGTGTGTGTGGAATATCATGAAGGGCTATAAGGCTAGTCATTTCACTCTCTAATAACCTCTGTTGAAATGAGACTTTTGCGGATTGAGATAACTAATGATTATCATTCTGTGTTATTGTGATAAGCGTGCAAAGAAAACTACACAGAGACAAAAGGCATGGACAATCATGAATATGAAAATCTATTCATTAAGCCAACTCCCATTCTTTTCAGCCTGTAACAATCTGACACAATAGATATCCTCTCCTGATTCCCAAATGGCTTCCTGTCATGTTGATACAGATACCTGTGCTTAGTTACAGACGAAATGCACAATTATAAATTTGGATACTTAACAACTGAACAAACACGGTTATATTACGGTGCCATGATATTTTTTTCAGTAACTATTCGTGACAAACAAAGATAAAGCATATTATTTGCTTTTACGCTTTGTGTTACGTTTCATATCTTTCTTGTACAAAATTAGGCTAAAAGCACTTTATTTCCAGGATTTCATTAAATATTAGTTTGTGCTGATGCTATGTTAGTTCTTCCTCTGCTGAACAATAGATATAGTTTCAATGTTGAGGCTATATGTAGACTTAATTCAAACATGAGTTAGTATTAAGTCTAAACATTCCCCTGATTGGACATATGTATTCTGTGTAGGTTTAGACCAAGCAAAACTGCCTGGTCTAAAAGTGACTTAGGAATGAATAATGTAAAGGTTCCAGAAAGCCTAATATTGAAACTTAAAGATAGCATAATTTTATACTGTATGAATGAATTTCATCTGTTTTCAGACATGAAATTGTGATAACAATAAGAATGTGCAGATTATGTTTTTATTTCAGAGCAAAAATGTGACAACACATGTTTTTGTATGCATTGATGAAAAAAAAAAAAAAACAAGCATTTAATCCAAAGTGTCATCAAACATTCATGGTGTATGACAGACGAGGATGAACTAAAAATAAACTATTGCCATTTCTAACCACAACACTTTCATGCACTGACAACATAACTCAGCAGAGTTTGTATACAAAAAAATAAAAAAAATAATTAATTCACTTGTAACAGTAATAATATCTTTATTCTGGACTTTCCCATATATTATTTGCACATACCATAATGTGTTATTGTGTAGCTCAGCTAGTAAAGATAATGTGCTAATACTGAGAGGTCCTGAGTGTAAGATTATTCAGTTATTTTTATTAGTTTTATTACTCTTGCTAAAAAAGTGTTAATTTTGTATCCCATTACGTTCACCCTCGGAGACGCCTTTCATACAGGTCCACTCTGCTGCTGAATTGATGTTTTTTAGTTGTGTACGCAAGAGGATTAGGGCCACTCAAAAAAAATAAAAATAACGTTTATTAAATTCTGACTTTTTTCTCAGAATACTGAGATTAAAGTCAGAATTCTGAGAAAAAAGTCAGACTTTAATAGACTTTTTTTTTTTTTTTGAGTGGCCTTAATCCTCTTCCGTACACAACTATAATTTTTTCTCAGAATTCTGAGATTAAAGTCAGAATTCTGAGAAAAAAGTCAGAATTGAGTAGACTTTTTTTTTTGAGTGGCCCTAATCCTCTTCCATAGTTGTGGCACCTTTTAGACAGAAAGTTTTTGTATGCATCCACATGTTGAGTTTCAAAGAACATAGCACCAACTAATGGAGTGGTGAGGGAATTAAACCATTTTCACACTTCCACTGTTGATAGATAGATAGATAGATAGATAGATAGATAGATAGATAGATAGATAGATAGATAGATAGATAGATAGATAGATAGATAGATAGATAGATAGATAGATAGATAGATAGATAGATAGATAGATAGATAGATAGATAGATAGATAGATAGATAGATAGATAGATAGATTAATCAAGTACAGGTTTCAAAGCCTTTGTTTAGGATATGTTTGAACTTGATGTAAAAAATTCAAATGTTTAATTTTTCTGGGCTAAATAAATAGACTCGCCAATTTGGAATAACCATAGAAATGATTTGTATTAACAAAGGTTTAAACAGTGAACATGAGGCCTTATTTTCACCCATTCTGTAATGAAGTTATAACAACTGGCCTGGCTTTCTTCCTTTATTTTTACTTTTTTTTTTCATGACAAAGCAACAGCAGTTTTTGAGAGGGCTCTTATAAGTATTTTACACGTGTAGCATTTAAGCTAGGAACTATAAGATAATATAAAACAGCATTTTTTAAAATATTTTTTGTAGCCGCACGTTGTGCTAATAATATATATTATTATATCAGCAACAGAGGTCATGTCACGTTTGCGAGAGAGCAGTCTGTAAAACAAGGTTTAACTAATATAATAAACCTATGACTAATGGATTATCTAAATTTCAAACTGGCACCTTCAATTAGTGATTAGCACAGCTTTAAAATACAGCTCTCTCTGGGTATTCCCTACACAGAGGTGGATAAATCCAGCCTCAGAAAGTAAAAACCCTAACTTGTTTTCCTTCCTCCTGTTCACTTAAAGATTTTAGTCCATGTCTATGCTGTGGACCTGGAAATGCAAATGGTTGAAACTAATCTCTGGACCAGCTTTTTACTTTCTGAACCTGGATTACCCTCCTCAGTCCTAATAGACCTTATTACAATTCTGAGATTCTGAGAAGGCGGACACCATTTCAAAACCCACTATTTCCTAGACAAAATGAGGTTGAAAGCTCAAAAGGCAAAGATTATTTTGTTGTTATCTGCAGAGTCTTGTTCTCTCGCATCCTGAATGAACCACAGACGTTGAACATTTCCACTTAAACAGCCTTTTACACCTCTGCGCCTCCTCTGACTTCAAATCTAACACCTTGCTGATGTTGAGAACTGCTCGTTTTAGCAAGATGCATTCACCTATGGGAAAATATGATAATAGTCTTTTGCTTTCCGACCAGCCAGACACCAGTCAGGACTAATTAAGCTGGATTCCAATAACTGCCCTATCTATATTTGTCTCTATAATCTATTTATTGAGGGCGAATTTATCAATGGTTGAGATATGTTTTGTAAATAAAGTCTATTGGCTTTAACAGAGTGGTCCCATAACATGATAATTAGTTCTTCTGGCTTTTTGACAAACCTTTCAAGGTTTTTTCTTTAGAGCTTGGTTGTCCTTTGCTCATTTTAAGTCCATTATCAGTCATGCTTTAAAATGTTTCTGTTTAAAAAGGATATATTTTTTATTTAATTGCTTTAAATTGCCCTCCAGTGAGCGCATGGTTGCTTGTCCTGTGTGTGACTGTTAGCCCTGTGATGGTCTGGCAGCTTCTGCAGGCTATACCATGCATCTCACCCATTAACTGAACACACGCACCTCACCCCCACCTTCACTGCCAAGCCCTGGAAGGGTTAAGTGGTATTTAAAATAGATGGATGATCTCAATAAGCAGGCATCTAACATCACATGACAACAATGAAAAGATCAAGGACAAGTGTACCCTGTATTGACAACCAATTACAGTAATAGCGTGATTAGTGGCCAACACTGCCAGGCAGTTGGATACTAGCCTGCACACCTGCTCAGCAAAAAAAGTTTCAGCTTCACTCATTGCTTCTGCTTGGCCAAGGAAAAAAAGTTTAACATTGTTTGTTGCAAGATATTTCCATAGTGCTGGCACAGACAATATCAGGTTGGCATCGTCATCTCACAACATCTGAATTCATCTTAAATGTTTGATGAAGAGCCATCATTTGATTCCAAGATTTTAACATGGTATCACTTAGTTTTACAATTTTAAAGTTCTGTATGCAAATCCACAGTATCTCTGACTGACGCCAAAGTTTTAGATCTGGAGGAGTGTTTGCTCCTTGGTAATTAACCTGCAACAAAAATCATCTGCTGCATCTTCCAGAAAATGTACGAGAGAAATTACATTTAATTGCTCTCCTGTGAATCAATATTTAGCTGCAGTAATTAAAACATGGGTATTCTTGTTGTTATTTTATGACTACTGTAGCTGTTCGACAGAAAACATTTGAACTTTAATTGTGGAATGCTAATGTCAGTATCCAACCTGTCTTGTAAAACCATCAAGAGAGAGGCCTGCAGATATTTTGCAAGCTGCTCAATATTGTTAAATATTATAATTTATTTGATAAGAATAAATGGCTCAGAAGCCATAGCTAATGAGTGTGATAAAAAAAACATAGGAATAAATTGATCAAAACAAAAGTATTGGGAAGGGCATTTTTCTCCAACGTTAGCATAAATGCTAGCTCTACTATTTCTCTGCATTCCTACGATGATAATCAGGTCAGTTCCCCCCCCAAAAAAACATTAAGTGTCCTTTTTCTTCATTTGAAACTTGCAGAATAAACCTAAGAAATAACACTGAACATGTTTGGAGGGCTGAACTTTGTGTTCCAGTTCTCACGAAGGCTGTCCAAATGCATACATTGTTGTCTGCACCATATTCTCCTAATTATTGTATCTTTTTGTTAGATGAACAGTGGAGGGTCACTAGCAGGCCCGTCCATGCACAGACACCTGGTTATGTGTTGTATAGCTGCTTTTTTTATTATGTTTTAATTAAAAGGCTGGTCAGTAGTGAATGTGCAATATTTTTCTTTTTAACAAAACATGCAAAATAAGGTGTTAATGAAGACACCAGAGAAAAAAAATTCTAGCCAAAATCAAGTTGAGACTAAATGAAGAGCCATTTAGAGTCAGGTTTTGTTTATATATATATATTTCTATTTGGTTTTTAGTTTGCTTATACTTCTATTATTCATTTCTAGATATTTATATTTAGTAGGGAGGTTACTGTGTTTCATTCTTTGTAAAACTAAAAAGAAATATGAACTTTAATTTTTATTTGTTTCCCTCAATGCAACTGTGGAGGAATTTGCAGAACAGCCATAAAGGTATTCACCTTTATTCAACTAAGACAACTAGGACATCAAAAACACCTTCTGGTAACATACAGATACATTTATGCAAATCTACGCCTGGTGGACCTGCTTAGATCTGCTTTTTTTCCACCAATATGCTCACTAACTGACCCATAGTTTTCTCCCTTCATGCTCATCACTTTCAGCTGCCATTAATGCCACCTCTGAAATTAAATGTCAGGATTCAGCAGAATTATACTGCTATTTTCACCACGCTAAAATATAGGAATATGTTTCGCTGGTGCTGCTTAACCTCTGTATATAACTCAACATGCCTGCTATCAACTGTCTACAAGTGCCCAAAGCTTATTTTCTCTTTACCAAAGGAGCAGATTTCCCATGATTGCAGTGCTGACCTGCATGTGTTTGCAGCACGTCAAAGCATGTATGTTACTAATCCTCGTGGTATGGGGCCATAGGCAGTACAGTTTGGGTATACACAAACTTTCTACTCTTTATTTGTGGTATAATTTTCCATATGAAGATTTCATTAAGGTGAGCTTGTGGGGTTTGGGTTAGGCTAGCTCTAGGGAAAGGCTAGGGTGTGCTTCCAGGAAAAAAAAAAAAATACATTTTTGCTATATTTTTTTGAGGTGTCTGTGTGTGCGCGGAAAAAACCCAGAAGGTGTATTATACCTGGACTGGCTGATTCATGAAAGTTATACTTTAAGCTTCACCTGCCAATATTCTGTTAGTGAACATGCAGACGTTAGCTTTTGCTGCTTTGCAAAAGTTTTCATACATCTTGGACTTTTTCCACATTTTGTCATGTTACAACTAACCACATTCCATGGGGATTTTTATGATACACCAACACAAAGTAGTGCATGATCAAAAAGTGAAAGGAAAATTGTATACAGTCTTGTTTTTTAATTTCTTTAAGTAAAATCTGAAAACTGTGGAATGCATTTATGCAAAACATATTTTATTCTTTTATCCCTAAATAAAAGCAGATGCATCCAATTTCCTTCATCAAATAGAATAAACCAAGGAATCGAAGTATAAATGTTGTGCAGTTTAACACATTTTATTATGAATACTATTAATAATCATAATTGGATATAATAATTGATATGTTATTCTAATCAAAGGAAAGTATAAATTATTTTCAAATGGTTGCAATAAAGGGCTACCAGCCTTTAATGATTACAACTAGCAATTGGATTTATTACTTAACAATTCTTAAACTTAGCCACTAGCCCTGAAGGGGACACAGCAATTATGTTGAAGATGTTGTTCTGGTCAGAGGCGAATATAACTAAAGTTTATGCAAAATGCAATGTGCCAAAGGAACCTAACACTGCACATCACTCTTAAAAGTAGCATCCTCGCTGTAAAACATGATGGTGGCAGCATCATGTTGTGTGGATACCTTTGTAACTAGCAAAAAGGATGTTGATCAGCTAAATTCAAGACTGTCCTGAAAGCAAACCGGTTTGAGGTATCAAAACACTTGAGATTTGGTCAAAGATTCACCTTCCAGCAGGAAAAACACCCTAAACATAAAGTCTGATGTACAACAGGGAATTTTAGATCAAAGCTTATTCACATGTTAGAATGGCCTAGACTTAAATCTGATTGAGAATATTTGACAAAACCTCAAAGTAGATGTGCACAGATGTTTTCTTTTCAGTATGACTGAAATTTAGGTATTTTGAAAATAACAATATGCAGCAATTATATTCTCTACACTTGCAAAGCAGGTAGGGTTGTACCCCAAGAGTCCAGCGAAAGACAGTTCTCCAAAGTAATAAATCATGAGGCTAAATGACAACACAGCTCACAGTTTTCTGATTTTTAAGTTGTGAAGGATTTTGAAAACCATGTATTTATTCCCTTCTTCCTGACACATTTAGTTTTTTTGTCTACTGTGTAAAATCCCTCTAAAATACATCAGAGTTTATAGTTATTATATACCAAACAATGTGAGGGGCATGAATACTGTTACATTTTTAGAAACATTGTTTGCCTCAAAGATGAGTATTTCCCACATCAGTAATTCTGAACAAAGGGAGCTGGAATAGCTCTGGGGTCTGATGATAAATTTAAAATCTTAAAAAACGTACAAAATAGTAAAAGAGAGGTGGGAAAGATAATCGTTAACCTTTATTACTTAGCTCTCAGCATTCACGTGTGACATGATGGCTCCAAATAAACACTTATGCAACAGCTGTTCCGTCTTTAGTAGTGCTGTGCTGGAAGATGGAAGGTAGAATAAAAAATAAAAAAACTGAAAAAAAGGTTGGAGTCTTCAGAAAGCTTGATAAGCCTTCATATTTTTGGCATGTAGTTAAAGAAAAAGATTAAAGAGCTACCTTAAAAAGCTGTTTAACAATTTGTTTGTAAGAACAACATGTAGTTCAGCAGTTTGGTCTCAGTAAATGCGTAATATTGCCAAGTGCCACCATCCTAACAGACAGTTTGGAAAAGTAGTACAACAGGACCTGTTTTGTTGATAAGTTAGTAATATAATGTCATAAAAAAACAAGCAAACCAACAAAACGATATCTCAAAACATTAAGATCTATTGACACTGTATAATTTGAAGGGTATTGTTTAATTATGTGTGCAGCTTCTACTCAGAAATGAACATTTTCACGTTTTGAAGTTTAAAACAAATTGCGTGAAAGCCAGAATACCTTATGGGAATTATGAGGTGAGGTTTCTCACTAACCTGACCTCAGAACATGACTGCCTTGCTTATAAACTTGGTGACTGGCAGTAAAAGTACAGTATATTAGCACGGTTGAAGTTAATATATCTTTAATTCTTTCATAGACTCATTACTTTTCAGCCTCATTTGGCAAATACAGTATGTTGTAGTGTTTGAAAGTGCAAAATGCTGAGAAACAAATTGCGATGGCATTGTGATGCTAATGATAGTTACCCTCATCACTGATACCATGGCTGATGACAGGGCGGAGAACCGGGTCAATTGTTCCGGGTTCATGTTAAAGAACTGGGTTCACTAAAGAATTCACTAAACTCTGTTTAGTGAATTCTTTTCCTTTCAAAATAGGATTGTTTGTGAAGCAAATTATTTATTCCTTCCTCCTTGACCTTGCAGATGTGGTAAACATATATATCTTCTATATTTTATATTATGTATTTTTTATTTATTTCGCATACATGTTTCCAATTGTATTCAAAAGATCACATTTAACAATGTACGTAATCACTAATTTACTTTTGGGATTTTTGCCACTTAACTTGCTATTGCAGGAACATTATCTAGAACCTGTTCCAAGGAGGGGGAAAAATCCAGTCTGGAACAGACAGGAGGGGAGAGAAGGGCGTAAAGAAGAAAATGGAAATGTCAATCAGATCTTTAAATGGTAAATGTTCATTAATGTTTTACTAGTTACAGAATGATGTGAGTGGGGCCCCACTAAGACTATGTTGTCCCAGGCCCAGGCAAGGCTGCCAAGACTGTCTATCAAAGACCGTCAAATCCTGCTCAGTTCCTAACTTAGAACTGGTTAAGTTGGTTATGAAGTCTTTCCCAAATTTACGAGTTAAAAAGAACACAGCATAACCACTAAGCCTGCAAATAATGAATACCAAAATGTCTTCTGTGTAGCACCAAAGGCAGCACAAGTACCAGCAGTGCACAACAGTTTAAAAACAATGGATTTAGTCGATGGCTGCAGGACTGTTAGCATCTCAGTAAAGATAAGTAAAATGTGCAATAGAAATAAGCAAATACTTGGTTGTATAAGAGTTTTATTTGACATCATTGACATTGTAAATGTTCCAATTTTTATGCACGTAAACAGCTGACATTTGTTTCTATTAGAAAGTTTTATTTTGTTTTAATTCCTATAATGTAGGGTGAATCTGTATGGATTTTGAAGCCTCTTGAGGAAAACCGTTGTTATTGGGAGATGGAGATAAAATTGGCTTGACTGGAGTTCAGACACAGCCTGAAACTAAGTTTATTGAACTAAGTTTCCAATTTTTTGTAGCACTACTTTTTGTACCTGAAGCTAAAAAAATCAACAGTATTATATTTTCAATATTTGTTTTCTTTATTTGCTGAGGGCCCAGAAATCTCACAGTATTTGAGTTAGTTCATACTAAATACTCACATGAACTCCGGTTTGTGTGTGTGTGTACTTGTACTCGCAGCATAGTGAGAATATTTTTTGTTAATTTTACTAGTAAAGTGAGGACTTTGATGTAAAGTGAGGACCTAAAAAAGGTACTCACTTTTTTCTGTGCTAGGGATTAGGTTTACCACTAAGGGGTCAATTAGGTCTATCTTAGGGTTAGGTATATACTGGCAATGATTAGGTGGAGGGTTAGGGTTAGGCCACGTCACAGTTAGAAAATGAATGGAAGTCAAGGCACTCGCTTTGTATTTTAAAAAAGGATATGTGTGTGTGTGTGTGTGTGTGTGTGTGTGTGTGTGTGTGTGTGTGTGTGTGTGTGTGTGTGTGTGTATATGTGTGTGATTGTGCATGGTTTTTTTGACTGTCAACACAGTAAAAGTGCCTCACCTCAGCTTGACATTTTGTGTGCAGGAGGTGTTTGTTGCCTGTTTGTGTGTTTCTCAGACCAACTGACATGGCTGTCAGCTTGGCTTACACCCAGAAAGCTACATTTACACATCCACAAGTGCTGGGACAATCTTCTGTGGCGTTCCCGGTCCATTTTTATTTCAGAAATCTATGCTCACGCCAGGGACACGCGATATGGACTTCAAAATTTTATCATAGTATTTTGTGATCGTGATTATGATAAAAGTGACACAAACAGTCTTGTTTAGGCAGCTCTATTGCTGTGACTGTGTGTCGCTGCACTCCAAGCGCAACAAACATGAAGACTGCTTTTGAAAAATATACTGAAATGAAATGATTCTACATGAAACAGATTATATAAAGAAGTGTGATTTTTATTACTAAACTGCAGAATGTAACTGAATGAAATCACATTTTCAATTTATTGATAATTATTGATGCCCTCATTAAAAATCCCAACAATACTGGCAGTTTTGTGGGTTTTCAGACAGCATTCATTGAAATCTATTGTGGCCACAATTAATTAAAATTCTTATCACAATAGGACATTTTTCAGGATAATGATAAATTATACAATAAACGCCCCTCCCAAACTCACAGTGAACAATCAATCTGTGTTTTTTTCCCCCCATTATTTTGAAGGCATGTTGCTTTTATGGAAGAGAAAAAAAAAACTGCGACACACCAAAGAGACCAGGTTCTATAACTTGTGCTGCATTACTATGCCTTTAATGAGTTCATCACACCAGGACTGATTAATGAGTTTTAAAGGGAAGTGTCTGCTTTGCCGAAGGCTTGCTGACAGCAACAAAAGCCTGTGAGCCTTCTGTGGTGATGCCTGAGATGAAGAGTGGCCTTGTCATGGATTGATAGTTCTGCACAACAGAGAAGCCAGCCTGGCTACATCCTCCGTTATGAGCTAATCAATCTGACGCTGGTCAATAATTTAGTTTCAATCATTTCAGCTGCTCTGACGGCACTCCTGGACCCATCCTCTCTTTTTTTGTGAGTGTGTTGTTGGGTAAAATATTTATGCATTGTGCCTATCTGCCTCTTTGTCTGTGCCAACTGCCCCCGGTATCCCTGTTACTTCATGGTCCATTTTATTATCCTCATATCATTATTGGTTGGCGTGTTTAACGCTAGAGTATTTTGGATTACAATCAATTCAACTCAGCTGAATTTAGCTAGGAGTCTAAAATGGTTTTAACTGGCAAGTAACTGCATTCCTGTGAAAGTATGTTGTCATTTTAACTGTGTAACATGGATAATTAATATTAATTAACTGAAAACAAAGCTGCTTCGTAACTGACAAGCAGCCTGTCCAGCGTGACCCCCACCTATCAAAAACCCTGCGGGTACAGACAACGAATGGATGGCTGAATGAAAGCATAGTTCTGAAACATCTAAATTAAAACAATCAAGTTCAAATTGAACTGAGTAAAAAAAAATTCTTACTTGCTGGGTGAAAACAATGAACATCAGAACCAGAACTACAATTTTGGGGTGTTTTTTCTTTTGCACTGAAAACTAAGAAACATAAACAGAAATGAATGGCAAATTTCAGAAGGTTTTAAGAACCTCTATTTCAAACAGTAAACCAATAACAAGGGTTTGCCGCTGTTTATGCTCCAAATAGACCTCAGCTGATACGTTCAGGAATAAAATCAAACCAAATCCTAATTGTGGTCCATTTCCAAATGGTCTAAATGAAAGTGTTGGGATTTGCTCACTGATATACACAATGGCCAGGGTAACCATTGCACTGTGTGGATAAGCACATTTTATGACTGAGGTGGGGAGTAACTAGTTACATTTACTTTTTGAGCAAAATGTTCTTTTAGGAGTAGATCTACTGCAATATACTTTTTACTTTTACTTGAGTCATGTTATTACTCAGATATCGTTACATTTACTTGAGTAAAATTTCTGACTACTCTACCTACTGTGAGTAACTTCAAGAATAAAGAACAAACTTGTTTTAACCAAAAATGCACCAGAGAAAAAAAAAACCTAGAGTTTATGTTAAAGTGAAACTTCTTATTTGTACACAAGCTTTGTTATTTTAATGTTATTTTCTATCTGTAAACAGTACATATTGTCATTGGAAGAACTTCACACTGTTATAGCATACTGTATATACATTAACTGCTGTAAGTATTACTTTCAAGTTTAATGTTGACAATATTGCACATAACGTTATACTTTTGTCTGTCTGACTACATAATTTAAATAATTAACATTATTTAAATAATCTTGATAAAATATTAAATAGTCAGCTGATATGATTGGTTACTCAGGACTTGAGTAGCCTTCTTACTGAATGATTTTTCACTCTTACTTGAGTAATTTCTTCGCTAACAACATTTTACTCTTACTACAGTAAAAATGTGTTGAAGTAGTGCTACTCTTACTCTACTTTTTGGCTACTCTAGCCACCTCTGGACATAACACAACATGTAAATGTCCAAGTAGTCTTTCCTACTTTTTTAAATGGCTGTCATCCTTTTGGTACTCAGGGAAATTTGTGTCCATTCAAGTGGTACTTGTAATACAAAGTTTAAGACACACTGCTGACTAATTAATATTATACATCACATTTATATTTTACTGTGAGCAACACAGTTCCTCCTCTATCTGCATGTAAAGTTTCTTTGTAAATCTGTGTCTAGAAGAGAACATTATGCAGTAAACATAGAAAGTAAACTCGTTGCAGTGTAGTTCACTTAACTGCAGTACACCAAACAATTCCTGAAGTTATAATCACACATTTTCCTGTTCCAATGTTAATCCCCCTCCTTTCCCTCCCCACCTCCACACTACAGAAAATAAATTACAGTGAGCAACAAGACATGAGGCTGCACACATTCTGGCTCATGTATTTCGTGAAGTAATTTTTGTGCATAAGAATGGGTGAAATCTCAGAGAATTTGTTTCTGCTAATGTTGGACCCAGTATTTTAGTCATCATTCCTGACCAAAGGCAATGACCCGTGGCACCACCACACTGACTATAACCTATTACAACGTCCATTTGTTAGACCCCAGAGCGCTGTCTGCTGAAAGGGCACACAGTAGGCATCTTAATCACAAAGGCTATGCACAAATGAATATGTTGCCAGGCTTCCCTTGACAAAGATCTGATTAGACATTACAAAACATTTTTTGCTGATGCTAGGTAGGGTGGCTCATTCTTTTGTGGCATGAAGATTATAATTCAGTACAGAAAAACAACAAAAGAACACTGCTTATGTGTTCTGGCATTTCTGTTTGTCCTTACTTAGTGAATCTAATCAAGGATCAAAGTCATTATGTGGTACCATAATGAGATTTTGGCGAGACAGTGGCTCAGAAGGCACATAGATAACCCATAACAAGCAGACACAACAAGACAAACGGTTTTCACTCTTTTTTTTTGATTGCACTTACATCCCTTCCTGAGAAGCTTGAAGTGTACAAATAGTCCTAACCTGGCAAGCCAGGTTGATGATGTGTAGCACTTTCTGTTCTGCACATTATAAATTTGAGCCTGTTCCCATTAAACCCATTCAGGTAAAGGAGAGACATTATGCAAACCTTTCCAAGCTGATTGGGCAAAGGTACACCTAGTGTCCGCCTACCAAAGGTTGGTTTTAACCAATCACGGTCGCAAATGAAAATGTTGTAACCAGTAAGTGACTCTGCTAAATTAGGTAGGTAAAAAGGCACAAACATCTTTACCATCCAAAAACAATATCGCTCTTCCATGGCTAATTTAGCATTAGCCTTTGGCTGTATGCAGGCTGCAATGATGAGCTGAGCTGTCATGCCAGTTTAAAGGGTTTGCATAAAACTGCCACATATTGTAGATCAGGGGAGCTGAAGGTTCCAATTGTCTCTTATATGAATGCACAGTGTCAAAACTCCACCTTTTCATCTTCCCTGCAGCTGTAGTTCTGTTGGCTACAAAGAGCAGCCTGCTAGCATCCGGTTTGTTGTTGTTCAGCCGCGTCTTTTAGACGATCGCTACACAGCTGTCACTCTTACGTGAGGCAATCCTCTACAAGATCTTTTTGTTGGCGAGTGATCTGGCATTGGTCAGGAGGAAATTGGGCAGAGCTGGTCTTAGTGGGTTAGCCTTTAGCCAAGCACGCAGTCCGCCTCCCATGCCTCTTTTCCCCCCCTGTGTTTCCAGTGGTCTTTTGGCCTCAGGGGTGGCTTGATCACAGCCTCTGTTTTCTGCTGCAGTATGAGCTGAGAGCCTCGGGCATCTGCGCAGCACACGCAGCCATCTTGGATAAGTATCATGGATTATTTGAACAGCGATAAAAACTGTACATTAGATACCATCTGACTGAATTATTTCTGTTTTTAACTCATTGTTTTTAACTCACTGGGGAAAGCCAGCGGGAGTTTAAAAGCAATGGGCGGAGAAACAGGCGTTCTCTCTCGACATGGTGAGGCCCGACCGCACAGTTAGCTGACAGCTGCCGAGGCAAGCCAGTTGTTAGTGCAGCAGGAGTGGACATGTCTGACACGTCCAAGCACTTTTTCAATTAACTGATATGTTACTTTAGTTTGAATAAAAAGCTAATTCAGTTCTATTTTCTTTTTATACATTTTTGTTTTGATTTTTTTTAATTCAGATCTTTCAATCAGTTTATTCATCTTTAAATATTTTTTTCCCCAGATTCAGACTTATGTTCCACTCTCACTGTATGCCCCACAGGGCTGAAGTGTCCGCCCCCCCTCATATTGAGTTCAGCATTAAATTGGAAGCAACACTTTAGCCGTTGGAATATCCCATGCCCACAAAGTATCCCCAGCTGTGATTCTTTTTAATATGGCCACTTCTCCCAATGGAGAGTGGGAAACAGGTAATCTTCTGCCTTTTATAACGTACTGTCTGGTGTCATACTCTCTGTAAACCCACAGCAGTGAAATACGTTGAGACACGAGGGAAAAGGGGTTTGAAATATACCCAAACCAGACAAGAATGACTAAAGAAAATCGATATGAACAACCTGAGCCCCTTTAAATATAAAAAAAATAGCCTGGTCATGCTACTGATGCTTTGAGCATCCAGAGTTGGTTACAACTATCTGTTCCATTCAGGCATGAACGTAGCTGCCTCCTAACAGACAGCAGCAGCAAAGGAACCTAGCAAAGTTCAACAGCAGGAGGAAGGCTGTTGCATCCATTTTCTACCGTAGAGAAGGACACGAAAAGATTTTACATTAATATCGACTGAACATTCAGTTGTGGCCTTTCCTTACATATCTTAAACGGTAGCTCACAAAGTCTCTCCCTGTTTAATTTGGTTAGTGTTATCGATGCACATTTGTTCAGGAAAATCTAACAGAGTTAAGTCCTAAACAGTTGTTTTCCTTTTTTTGCAAAGCCCCATTATACTCCATCAGTGCTCAGCTTATGGAGAGCCTGCAGCAGCAAGGCCTCTTTGACCTGATGAGCCATTACCAATAACCTGCCTGCCTGTTCCTGTGTAGAAAACCCTCAGGTGAGTAAAAAAAAAAAAAAAAATTGGATTTCATATTCTATACAAAATCTTACAGAGCCCCCAAGGGCACATTGGAATTTTGTTTTGTTTTTTTGCGTTCCCTCGCAAAAGTATTGCATTCCCACGCAATACTTTTGCATTCCCTCACAATAGGTTTTGCGTTCTCTCGCATTAACCCAGTACATGGTTCATGCGACATATTGAATACTAAAAGTCTTTCAGCTATAACATAAGGTTCAATTTAAAATTGCAAATACCTTTAAAAACAGCCTCAGAAAAAACAATTTTATACCTTCTTAACTCTTTGGCGCAGAAAACTGACTGAAAATTGATCTATTAACTGTGTGTTCCTGTTTGTTTGTGTAATGTTGAGATAGAACGGTGCAGGAAAACGGACCTTTATTAGCCAAAGTACCAACACAAAAAAGACACAATCAAAACTGTCAGTTGACTTTATTACCCAGTGAAAATAACTCAAAAATAGTCCAAATAGCTTGAATGTATTTTTTCTTTCTTTACTTCTAACGGAAAGTTTATGTTTGTCTTAGAAGGGATTGAAGGAGATGGAAAGCCCATGTTTAACCCGTTTTGCCTTTGCAATTTGCACATAAGTTTGTGGTGCATTTGTATCCTAAAGAAATAATATAAAACTTTAGATATTTCACTAACTAGATATTAACATACATGAACAAACCTTATTAAAACCATATGTTGTAGCAGAAAGATTTTCAGTATCCAATAAGCCACATGAACTGTCTACTAGGTTATGCAATACTTTTGCGAGGTAATGCAAATAAAAATAAAAATTCCCATGTCCCCTAGGGAGCTCTGTAAAATCTATTCATACAGATGAAAAAAAAATCCCCTCTTATTTCAATATTGGTCAGTTTGGTTTTGGATTTTCAACTATGTTAACATTTGTGTGTAAAATAAAAAAAAGACAAGTATTCACTCTTGTAAATAGAAAGGTCTAGAGACCATACTTTGCTTTGGCATCTGATCAGAGAAAACCATTGTTCAGGAAAGTATGTAGGGTTGAAAATGTAATGTAGAGTTTATAAAGTTGTTTAATTACAAATCTATGGTGTCTGACACCTTCTGAAGCTTCCCTGTAAACAGTCCTTAGTATGCTATACCATTTTAATTAAAAAATCACGATTTGACATTAAACATCCAAGTGGTTTACAGTTTTTCTGGCGTTATTTAAATATCTGTGCTCTTTTCATGGGCATGCGGATGAAGCAGCTGGTCCACCATCCAGCACACCTACCGTTTTTCTGCCATGGATCACTGAACAGGGTCAACTCCCATTGGTTCACTGAGAGTAAAAAGACTTTGTAAAGTTTAAACATGAATAAAATGCACACCCCATTAATAAAAGCATCTGTTGCACTGCTGTCTCTTTGCAAAATCTACATTTCTATGTGTTAAACACTGAAAGAGGTCCTTTAAAATGATTCCAATACAAACTGTACATATTGAGTCGAAAGCTTTTTTAGACTCTCCCCAGTTTGAGCCTGAAGTGATTTGTATCAGTACCCATGAGCCACCCAAGGTTAAAATTGAAGTAATTTTGCATGGTTTAGTTACAACTGGAGCAATGTTTTACAAGAAAATGGTCAAAACAGTTAATACTTGAATAACTATTTTTTAAAGATTTCAAAGAGAAACACATTTATGCATATTTCCATTGCTACTTAGCTGTGAAATAGTAAATAAACATCTTTGCAAATGTGCATCGTAATCTAAAAGACATGATTAGATGGGAAACTCATTACAGCAAAATAATGTGTATGTGTGTGCGTGCAAGTGTGTGTGCATGTGTGTGTGTGCCATAATATTGTATGCATCCTTTTTAATATTGAACAAATGGACGAATGACTCCAGCTCATGGGAATGAGTTGAAGAAGAAGATGATTTTGTTTCCAGATCAAGACTCGATGCTGCTGAAAATAAAAACAACATATGGGACTCAATACCAAGTTCACTAAAAATCCACCTGAAAAAGTTAAGAGCCTGAAAAAACAGGAAAGTATCTTTGATTGACACTGACGAGCTGATAAGGTATTTGGCAGAACCACAGAGGTAGTAAAATTCTGAACAAATCTGGTCTTCATCAAGTAAAACCACCAGGAGGGTGGTTTCTTTTCTAAGTCTACCAACCAAAATGACATACACAAAGTGCTGTTCAAGCTTTGAAACACATCAATTGTGGAAAAAACTAATGCACACATTTTAAATCAGTCCAAAGAAGCCATTTTGGCTCAGATATGCAACTTAACCTTGCATATCTGATGACAGAGATAAAAGGGTAACACTTTGAAGATGTCAGCCTTTGTTCAGTGAGGGTTTTAAGGTCTTCTCTTGTTTTTATGACCTGACATAACTAAAAGAATCCTGAATGAAGCTGAAAGACTGCTGATTTTTACCCAATTCAAGGTCTTTCTCAAAGGAATTGGTACTTTGAAACAATCTATATAAAATAAACCCAGCTCTGAATATTTATTAAATGTTATGACTGGTGTGGAGCAGAATCCGATAGTCAGCTGAAACAGTAATTCTTCTAACAGGGTTTATTGACAAAAGAGGAACAGAAACGGGATCCAAAAGGGGTAATGCAGACATCCAAACACACTAGACTGGAACGGGCGAACAAGCTGGGCAGAATAAGCAGAAAACAGGTAACCAAAACAGAATCAAGGTTCTGGGGCTCTTACCAAAAAACAGAGAGATAAGACAAGGCGCCACAGGAGCATGGGCATGAGAGTGTAACGTACCGACAGATAACTGAGGAGGGAGTGAGACTTAAATAAACAGACGCACAGGTGAGCGGAGGGAACTAATTAACCACAGGCAGGTGGAAACAATAACGACACTGACAGAAGGATAAAACTAAGACCAAGAATAAACTCTAAGCACAAAATAAGAACTAATACAAAGACTGGATTACTTAAAAACAATACACAGACTAAACAAACCATAAAACAAAACAGAATCTACAAAGGAAATATACCCAAAGGCATGAAAGAAGCAACATAATCAAACACTAAACCAAAACCAAAACAGAACATTACATTAAAAGTGTAACCAATCCTGTTTCAAATACTTAAAGGGCTCAAATTATTCACACATTTCTCTTTTGTCATTTCATTTGGTTTTTGAACATTTAAAGCATCTTCTCCTATATATCGCACCTTGAATCACTGCTGTAGGTTTATGGAAAGTATTACGCCAGACAGTGTGTTGATGAGGGGTGACCGTATTTTGATTTGCAATAAAGAAGACACTTTGACCCAGTCGTGAAACACTTTAATGATACTATTATTACTTTAATTGTAAATTCAGTTCCAACCTTAATGTTTTGTCTTTATATATATATATATATATATATATATATATATATATATATATATATATATATATATATATATATATATATATATATATATATATATACGCAATGATTTTGACCCTTCTTTGCTCCATAGTACCCCCACAGATTCTTGATCAGATCCAAGAGGGGCTTTGTCTGCCACTTTAAAATATTAATACTGTATTACTTTTAGTGAAGAGAAACATGTTGGTAGAAATAAGTCTGATTTCTTTAAAACTGGGTTCACAAAGAATCATTTTTGGCATCTTAGAGAAAGTTTTTTGCTGTATAGGAATTGCGAGAAAGTCATACATTGTGAGCTTGATTTAGAGGATATCAGTGCATTCTTACTGTTTACTGTTGGACTAATGTAATGTTTGGCCAAATTTCTCCTGCAGAAATAATCATTTATACAATCTGTCATCTATCAAAATCTTATTAATTTAAGATCACAATGAAGCATGTTTGCACCCTTATTAATTATTGAAATTGAACTTTGTACCAAGCTTTAACGGCGGGTTTCCTCCACAACGTCATGCATCAGTTAAGACACCATACAGTACATTGTCATCAGCTGCTCTTTTTTAAGCTTGGCACAATACTGGACAATCAGCAGCGAATGACACATCATATCAAAGCATGAGGTGTTTGGGGAAATGCAATTCATAAAATCTCCTCCACTACTCTTCATAGTTTGTATGATGTTACTTAAATCAAATAACTCAGGGCACATTATATAAAAAGCTACAGTCTCTGGCTCATTGAAAGGTCACCTTCAACTTAAGCCCTATTAGGGTCATGTGGGATTCTTTCGATCTTAGCATAACTACACTTTTTCAATTCCAAAGAGAGTAGCAAACCTTCTGTGTTAAAAGGTTTAGAAAGGATAAAGTCTATGAGATACACTGTCAGATGCTGTTAAAATAAGTGAAATTATAAACATTACCTAATGTTCGACAGAAATGAAAGAGAGAACAGACATTTGGACCACTGGTGGTTTGTAACTGAGACGGTGGAGTGATCTTGTTTCACTTGGGCTGTGGGGACTTCACTCCTCAGTCGCACCCAAAGTTCATTTTCCTCATCCTTTCTCCATCCAGCCCTGGTACATCTGTTTTGGTGCCATCAGTGAAAATACTGTAGTGGTGTTCAGTCAGAATGAATAAACAGCTGAAATGCCTCTGAGTTGCCAAGAGGAAGTCACTGAGCCGATGTGATGTTTAAACCAACAATGGTTTCGCCACCTACATGATTGCACACTGGTTGTTGTGTTTAAGCATAGACCAATACAACACTGATTTAGATTGAAATGTAAATTAATTGTAATTTAACTAGACTCAGAAGCTGGAGACCCAAAAATTCAGTCAGACACCAAGGTACCTTTAACAGATTTATTAAAAAGCTGAAGTAGACGGAACCGACAGGAACCACTGCAAAGGGGAGAGACAGGTTAGTGGCTGAAAACATCTTAGTGATGTTTAATGAGCACTGAAAAAAGCCACTAACCTTTTCAATGACCTGGAGGTTGCAGAAGTCAAATCCGGGGTCTAGGTTTTAGCTAGTAACGAGAGGCAGCAGAATCAGGCATGGTTGAAATGCGCCGCAGGACCTCTCGATGCTCCAAAGGCCCTGTTCCACAGGCTCGTATTGGTCACGCACCGCACCGCTTTCATTCGAGTGTTTCAGGAACAGTTTTTATCAGGGTCAGGCAAGGTTTATCCGGCTCTGCTAAGGAGTAAGGCCAAACCGAGCTGACTCTAGAGGAGTTTTGAGTGAATGTAACGGGTCCCAAGCTGGGCCGGGTACCACGTCACTATATTGAAAAAGATGAGTGTTCAGTGTCTCGCTGGCATTGGGCTCTGAAAAACAGAGTGAATGATCACAGGATCAAGAACACCGAACCATTCTCTTTCGTTCCCAAAACTCCTCTCATTTATTCACAATTATATAACAAAACAATCAATCAAGCAACCAATAAAATATTCCCAAAATTTGCAATAGTGTCTCTTTCAGTGTCCTCTTTCAGGTACAACGTGCATACGAACGTGTATACAGTTCTTATTCCCTTTTTTTTCCCAGGTAGCGTATGTTTCAGGTAAGTAGGTGAGTGTGTGTCACTGTCAGGTAAGTATGATATGTGTGAATGTAGGTGAATGTGCAGTGTCCAGTGTCCATTAAACAGGTGAGTATGTAATGTTGTTGTTTGTTCTGTTCCCATAGAACACAAACATACAGTATAACCATAAAGCTATTGTTATATTCAACATAACCATATAACTCTGTCAAAATACATTAGTTCCTCTCACACTCAGTATCACGCTTTGACTTCAATAAACACCTAAACCCATCATCATTTCACATTGAAATATATCCATGGGCACTCTCTGTATAGGTACTAGTCCCATATAGCTGCCATTAAATAGTACAAATAATACTGTTAGCCAGTGCAGTTTTTATAGTGCTGCTAATCACAACTATAGTGCAATATGAATTCACTTTCATTTTCTTTAGCTTAAAGCTGTTCAGAATACTCAATATGTCTTTTCAAAACGTATTGACATCATTGCAAATGGGGAATAAAAATGGAAAATAACAAATATGTTCAAACCATTCCAACAACAATAAGTGCACTAAAGGCTCACTTATCTTCATAAACCATATAGTGTACAGTAAACCCTTAAACACAAATATTTGGAAATGTAAAGAGAAGAAATATTAAAGTATTATAATAAATGTAAAGATAACAAAACACTTCACCTAATAAAATACAGTTGTGAAGTAATCAGGTAACCAACAGTAGTAATATCGTGGATGAATATAAACAACCATCTCTCTGTGTTTAGTACATGTGGTGGACGGCGCCATCTTCAGTGTCACAAAGCCGCCCGTTGCCGCGGCAATAACAGCAGCACAACCCGCGAACATCGCGGACTTTTTATAGTGTCTAAAACTCGATCTAAAGCACTCAAAAATGTCATAAACGGTTTCCCAGTAACTTTACATAAACTGTTGAATCTTAAGGGATAAGTTGAGGTTGTTTTCACGTTGTACTAACCTGAAAAACAGAGTGAATGATCACAGGATCAAGAACACCGAACCATTCTCTTTCGTTCCAAAAACTCCTCTGAGGGGAGGGAGCACCTGGAAACACGGACTATGACAGAAAGGTTCCGTTTCTCATCCTAGCGATCTACAGCGGATTTCTACTGATATTATTTGGCTGAATAACCATTACAGTACATTAAAATACCTTTAACTTGCATTTTCATTTTCAAGTAAAATAAAAACTATTCCACTCTTTGGGAGGGTCTCACATGAACGCCCCTCTTTTGAGTGATTGGCCGTGGAGCGAGGAGAAATAAGAAGGTTTACTATGAGGTAGTTTGGAAAAACTGTAGAGCGATGACATTAATATTAAAGACCACCATGAACAAAGTGGGTCAAACTCTGGCCTGGGTTCTGAGAGAACCCAGGCCAGACCCAGAACTCATTAGAGGGACTATATTTCCTTTCCTATAACCTGGGTATTCCTCCTGAACCTGCTGCCCCCTGCAATCTGATCCCACAAACTGGATGGATATATTTATGTTTTGTGAAACTACTATGTGTTAATTCCTATAGGTCTGTCACATAAAAAAATGAAGGACAATCCCTACTTTTTGCAAGGCACTGTAATGCATGTGCAGTGGCAAGAGCTATAATGACCGAAACACAAAGTTTCTGCTTCTCTCTTGGCTTTGGACACTTGAGAACATATTTATTTTATTCACACCACAACTTGTCAGAGTTCTTTTGGCAGCACAAATGGGACTTGCTGAAATCCATGCAGGCCAGTATGTGCTAACACACACAAAGAAACAGGCTGGCTGACTCTGCTGCCCCCTTGAATGACATATCTGAGTCAACTGACCAGTGGGAACAGATGGATTGGGCTTGAAGGACACTCTGATGGACTCCAGCAAGGTTTTTGTCTATCACAGTGCTATGTTGTCCTGGCAGTTTTTCCATGTGGACAAGGAGGTGTGAATGTTGTGAGTGCTCCTGAATCCCTACAGCACTAAATGCCTAACATCAACGGCACAGTGATTGGTGTTAGTTACGGCCTTTTACAAACTTATTTACAATGCTTTTTTTACAGTCATGCTGAGAGTAACAGTACTTTCTGCCCAACACAGATGAGCTGGAGCCCAGCCTAGATAGTGGATGATGTAGGCTAGCCACAGGCCATTGAATAACAGCTCTTTCTCCTTCTTCCCTCCTTGCCTGCTTTCCATTTTTACCCTTTCTCCCTCTCATCAGCACACTTCTTCCTCCGAGTCTCCCAGGCATAGTGCACCTGTCCCTGCATCGAAAATACCCAGGGATGCCAACAAACCCTGCAATCTGTCACCTCCAGGGCCATACTGACATTTTTAATCATATAGTGATAGGATCACACGTATAGATGATATTTACCCCCTTAGCAAACTCATTCCCCATACTCAAGGCTTATTGAAGAGTGATTTGTGAGGATTCTTGTTGTGAGTGTGGTGCACACCGGTTTTAGGAGAGATGCAACAAAAAAAAAAAACAGAGGCTGTTTTGCTCAGAGAGCTTTTTGGCTTTGCGTGGTCTTTGGGGGTAGACTCAGCTTCGTGGATACTCAGACAGAAATACTTCAAACGGTACATGTGACTGAGTCCAATTATTGGAGTGTTGGGATTAAAAGCCAGTATGTAAAACACACTTTGCACTTTCCCACCCTTTCATGGTTTCTTAGTTTCACACCGAGGGGGGATAATGATTTCTTCAGATCAAAAAGGAGGGGTCTTTGTTGGATGATGGCATTAAAGCAGTGCAAAAAAAACAACATCCAATATAAAAAACAGTGCATATAATTAAGATGGAGGACTTAAACTTCCAGCATTGTTCATATGAGTAACAAAATAGCTCAGCTCGGAGATCTTTGTGAAATATGAGTGCATGTCAGTGAGAATCCTAAATATACAGATTCATTACACTCAAAATAATAGCATTGCTTGCTGGTGTTTTTGAGCTCTTTGTTTTGTTGAAAAACTCAATTCAACAATTCAGGGCCATTCATTTCCTCTTCTTCCTAATGCAAAATGATCCTTTCACGTGTTTGAATTCATTCAAACTGATCCATGATCCTGCTGTGGAATGAATATGCTCCACACAATGCAGCACAACTCATCTCCCACTATACTTTACTGTGTACTGTGTTTTTAATTAATGTTTGCTGGTCAGGTTGGGCCCAGCTATACCTCAACTCAACAGTGTAAGGAAGCTGATGTTGCTCAGATAATCTTCACAAAGGAGTTTAGGTCAGGCCAATTTGTTGGTAAGTCAAGTGCAGTGATGTCATTGACATGAAACGAGGTATTGGGACTTTCGGCAGTGTGATCAGGTAATCAACTCCTGTTGGAAAATTAAATAAGCAGATTCCACATCGCCTCCATGAGTCCTACTTCATCTGCATTTACTCCATCTAGTTCTGCTCCGAAGTCCCTTGGAGCCCGAGGAGACCATGCGCAAGAGGTACAGGTTCACACGATAAACAAGAGGACATAAAAGAGCTAGAAAAAAACAACTTTTTATTCATCATTAACAGCATCTGAAATGTTCCAGGTTATTGATTTTACATCAATTCAGCAAATGTCTACTTCCATCATTGAGTATGAATGAGTGGAAAAAGAGTGGTTTGCATGTGATATTTAAATAAATTTTGTTTTTAAGTTTATGATTAACATTCTTTGTATACACTGTTTAAGTCTGACAAGCCGGATGTTGTTGGCATTCTAATGCTGCGTTCAGACCGAATGCGATTTGAGCATCAGGGCCATCTGGTTTACATAGAAAGTCTATGGTGGACGTGCATCTAGGAGCGTTGAGAGGTACAGCGGCACGTTTTGATATTTTAAGTGGCTGAGCTAGAGTTGAAAAATCTGAACATTTGCAGCTGGATGCGGAGCGTCAACCAATCAGTGACACCCCACTTTGTTACTTAGGGGCGGATTTTCTGACAGGACGGAAGGACCGTGAAGAGCCGGGAAGTCGACAATGAAGGACAAATTCATTGTTGCTGTTTGTGCCCATCCCATTGTCTTTGATCAGTCGAGCTATCACTACAGGGACAGTAAGGATCAGGAAGAAAGTTGGGATTTTGGGCTAAGTTATCAGAGCTTTTACCAAGGTGGATATTTCCCCACTTTTGAGGAAAAGAACAAGGTAGCTCCTCCCAACACGTGTCAGGTGAGTCAGTCCACTCAGGGCATCGAAACGCTCTGCACAAGCATCCAAGTTTAGGCGTTGGATGCCTTTTTGATGTTCAAATTGTGTTCGGTCTGAACACAGCATTATTTCTGTTTGCTACGATTGGAACTGTGGAGCCAGACGGACTGGAACGGAGCAGAAAATGTCTTAAACCTGTTGCTGCTTCACCTCTTTGCATGGGGTGTCAATGGCCAAGACGCTTTAGGGGTCTTCCCCATGATAGTGTAAGCCATAGCTACCCCACAACATAACATTCCTGAGTTATTTTCTTCTGCTTTTAGTGACCTCGTGTAATACTCTAATTTTGTGAGAAACAGATTTTTGGGGGTTCATCAGCTGTGAGCTGTTATAATCAAAATCAATGAGAACAAACAAGAAATACATCACAGTTTATCTGAGGACTGTATATAACAAATCTTTAACTGACTTTTAGGTTATATTCTAATTTGCTGACGATCTGTATTTCATTACGTATCATTCTGTGTCTATGTGGAGAAGTTTGAATTGTTCCTTGGGTGGCTTTTTGAAATGAACCATGAAACATTTCTTTTAAATCATTGGACGACGCAGCCTTGGGAATCACAAAGAGTCTCTGGGGCAGTATACACTAAATCAATCCGGAATAGAAAGTGTCTTTTTTTCTGTTATCCCAGCGACATAAATGGATAATTAATGCCAGAGTGAACAGAAGAAATGTTCCATAAAGATACTCTTCTGAGAGGAAGACTCACACACACACACACACACACACACACACACACACACACACACACACACACACACACACACACACACAGGCAGATGTTACCCTGCGGCGACTGATCTACAGTGGGATTTTTCTCCCCCACACCATCTTGCCTTGGACAATAGCAGGCACATTTGGAGAATCATCATTAGATGTGTGAGAGGAACAGTGAGGACCTTCATTAGTGCAGCTGTGGGTTGTTTAGGCAGGCAGGTGAACTGGGTGAAGAAATTAAATGAGAAGTTCAAAAACCATCCAACCTCAGCAGAAAGATAAGCCTCTCTCTTCAGTCCAACTTAGCTGCTGCATAATTAAGGGTTATGGAGTTTTTTTTTCCTCATCTCTTTTTCCACAATTTTCTGCTGTGCTTGTTCAGAAGGAGACTATATAATCAGCTGTGGCCATGCCACATTTTTCAGCTGGAGGAAAAAAGAATAATGCCGGAGTATAGAAGTGGCTTCCATCCCCTCTATGACGGTTCAACCTTGCAGCTCCCCTCGGGATTATGTTTCAACAGTAACCTGCCAGAGTAAAGGTTGTGGCAGTAATTAAAACCAAATATTTAAGAGTCGGCCAGCAGTCGGAAACTGAATTCGTAGATCAATGTGGGCCAAACCCATGGACCTTGTTGCCTGCCCAGGGCTCAATATGCCCCACAGAGAAACTCAAACAGATTGAGTCAGCTCAACTGCTGGCTAACCCACTCAGCTTTAAGGCTGTATGCCTGCTGGGACTTCTGGTTGCAAAAATGATTTTCTTTTTTTTCTTTTTTTTTTTTTCTCCCCTCAGTGTTTACTAAGGAGAGGGATGGGAAACATAGCTGACAGCTTTCAGCACTGGGCATGTTCACAGTGCGCATGTAAAACATTTTTTAACCAACAAAAGAGCAGCCTGCTTCTAACGGATTCTTTACAACAAAGGCCGCTGGCTTTAACTACTTGCTGTGTTGCACTCGACTAAAGGCTAACTGAACTACTTTGAAATATCATTGACGCTGCAACGAATATTCTCTGTGGCCATACCCGATTCATCAGCATCACTGAAAACAACAGATATGCTTCATCATCTAGTCCTGTGTCACGATAACTGAGAATTATGAAAAATATACCACGTTAATGTCACTTCAACGAGGAATGTGAAGGTAAAACAAGCACCATATGGCTCGGATCTAGAAAACAAAAACAATTCGTAAAGCTGGGGTAAGCAAGCTTAAAAAAGAATAAACTTTAAAAGAGCCACTGTTGCCCTTGCTCCCACAACATGAAATATGTCTAGAGCTTTGCAAGGTATTCATACCCATGAAGGTTTGTTAGAGAATATCACCGAACACGAAGTATCATAAAGACCGAGGAACCCAGCAGACTGGTCAGGGATAAAGTTGTGAAGAAATATAAGCTTTGGAAATCTTACACAACACTGCTCAGTAGTTCTTTATAAATGGATAGTGTATGGCAAAAGCAAACCGAATCAAACATGTCTCTTCACCTAAACTGACAAGCCAGAGAAATAGAGAGGTAATCAGAGGGGCAGCAAAAAGGCCACGTTATCTCTGGAGGAGCTGCAGAAATCCACAGCTCCGATCTGTTTACACAACACTCTCAAATCTGACTTTTATGCTGGAAAGCAACCCGTAGTCCTGTTTGTGGTTCCCCTTGGGCCATTTAGGGGGTCACAGGAAACCCGTGGGGAAAAAAAGTACTCAGCTAATAGAAGACCTAAAGCCAGCTTTTTGGTCTAAATGCAAAACATCATGGGCATCAGAAAAACAACCCTGCATATTACCCGGAACTGAACATCAATATGGTGAAATATGGTGGTGGCAGCATCACCACCATATGCGGAAATGTCAGTTTTTAAAAAGAAACAGGGAAGCTGGTCAGGGTTGGTGGAAGGATGGATGAGACTAAATACAGGGCAATCCTGTCTGAAAACATGTTGGAGGATGGAAAAGATTTAAGACTGAAGCATAGGTTCACCGTCCAACAGAAATTTAGTTTTGTTACTCATTACAATCACATGGTATGTTTATTTAAGATGAAGTAATACAATTTGCTAACATATCTATTACTAATGTAAATTTAGATTTGTTGTAATCTGTCATACATTTCAGATTCATTTGAAAAATGTAGCCGATTCTGTTAAATCATATTACATATCACATAAAATTGTCACAAGTACAGAAAAATGAAAGAAGCAGCTCACAGTTTCTTCTCACTCATATAGCCAATTTTTACATGCAGATGATTTTGATGTCGGGTTGGTGAATCCAGAGAGTTGGATAAATAGTCAGACGCATGGGGGGGGGGAGCCTCAGTTTTTTTTTTTTTTTGTTGCAGTTAATTTCTTCTTTCAGAGAATGCAGTTGTATTCTTATAAAGCCTGTTTATAATGCACTGCAGCTGCCTCGCACCATCATTAACTCCAGGAGTTTCTGTTATTCATTGATTTTACTGCATGGTAGCCATCGGAGCGGACATGAAATCAATCTTTATTGTTTTTGTACAATAATGAATCTTTGAACAAAATACCCCATCATACTTAACACAGCTTTAGAGACACGGTAATTTCAGCCGTATAGCCCCTTTTGAATAGAGTTTGTCTTCTCATTCACCCACCTTATTCAGAGACCAAAATCACAGGATGACTGCCAACTCCTCTTCCTGCCAGCCCTCTCCTGGAGGCAGTTAGTGGGCTGGCAGATAACATCCTTTGAGGATCACAGCATCTTCCTCACAATTTCTCCAAGATGCTTCCCCTCAGGCCAAAAAAAAAAGAAAAAAAAAAGAAAAACCTAAGACTTCAGCAACTGAAAATACTTTCCTCCGATCTCCCTTATCCTCTGAATTTAAACATCCCAGTCATACCTTCAAGTGGAAAATAGCGTAGGTCACAGCAGGCAGCTTGGTTTGTTATGTTTTCAGTATGCTTGTTGTAGACTTGTTTTATGTCTGCATGCTGAGAGGTTTTAGTGAAACAAAGTGTGGTCAATACGACATGCCGCTCTTTGAATACATATTTGAAATGTATAAACATTGCAATTCAAAGCCAAACATGACCAAGGTTGGCATGAAGATGGATTTGAGCTGAAAATGTGAACTATTCCCAGTCATTTGTTGGGTAATAATGATAATTTGCACTTATAGTCTGGATGCTGAGCCACTAAATATAACTGAGAGCAAAGCGGAAAGGTTTCAGTTCAATGTGCTTTTTATTTCTCTTTACAACCACCTGGTGTGTTTGCTAAGAAAAAAAAAAAATCAGAAAATTCTATGAGAAAAGGTTTTCAGCCGTTGCTGTAGTACCAGCATCTTCATGCTGCCACTCATGAAAGCTTATATTTAGCTGCAAAAAGCCTAGAGGTAAATTTTGGTTCAATAACATATTGAAGAAAAGAAATAAAGTTATAAAAAAGTGTTTCCAGTCAAGGTCTGCTGCTCCCTATCTTCTCTGAGGGCAATTTGGACAGAGCACTTCTTTCCTCTGAGCCATTTTTGTGTTTGCCAAAACTGTTTTGAGGCCAACCAGAAGGCCGCCTCTTATGTCTCCTCCCACAGCAGGGCTTTGATTTCTGGACCACAGGAGCTGCGGTTCAATGAACTAAGTGAAGCTCATCCCATTTATAAACCCATGAATGATATCTTTATTAGAAGTGTAAAAGACAGTTTGGTGCACAGCTAAAATGCAATTATCAAATCCTAAAAGCACATTCATCCACTCAGTTTTAGTGCTACATTGTCAAGCAAAAAAAGGACTGCCTCTGCTCAGTAATCACCACATCAAACGTGCATTTGGTAAACTGTGTATTTGAATTTACAGAATAAATTAACCTTTACAAAATCCTGCTGACAATATTGTTAGAGTATCAGAAGTCTTGTTCTAGAGGGAAGACTTTCTATTTTGCCGTACAATTTGGAGCATGTAGAACATGAGTAACGATGAACCTAAATCCAGGGGTGTGATTTTTTTATTGAAGAGTCTTTTCCATAACACAACCACATGCTAGGTTATACCGATCTGCCAACAGGGGTGTATTACGAAGCAGTGGCAGTTTTCCAGTAAACATGTTAAATCGGCAGCGATTCGCTGTTTACATGCATTTTGAGGAAAACTCACACTCCTCCTGCACAAAACTCAGAGCAATCTGATTTAATCTTATGGAAACATTGGTGTGTGACTCTCTGAGGGGCAGCAAAAAGGGCAATTTCTTCCATGGGGCTGAGGTTTATAGTTCCTTTTTTTGCCCCCAAGTTCACATAATTGCAGGAATAGAGCTAACTAGACACATCTATAGGACACATAGACCAAAGCAAAGCAGCATTTAGGGGGCATTTAGTGAGGACTGCAGGGAAGGAGACTATAGGAACTGACCATGGGTGGAAATAAAGCTTAGGGGTGTCCCTTAATCCCTTGTTTCATTAAACAAGGGCTCATTAAAGAAGGGCTGTCCTGCTACCCACCATCCTAGCCTCTGTGCAAATAATAATAAAAAGTTATGTTAAATAGAACACCACCTCCAGCTGCTTCAGAGTCGGGACTATGCATTTTCTCAGTGCACGGTGTACTACGTGCGCCTACTTTCATTACATTACATTATTATCATAAAATCTGGGTCATTGTCATAAATATGGGGCAGTTAACTAGTTTGATTTCAGGGCTAAAAAAAGAACAAAGACATCAAGACAAGGGAAAAAAATAATTTCCCTTTTATAAAAAAAAAAAAAACAGTTATGTTGACCTTGACCTGAGTCCTTTTAAATGTTGTGACCATTTTTAACTCAAAGGCTTCTCATCTAACAAACTATTTATTGTTATTTTACTAGATTAAGCTGTTCAGATCTTTGCTGTTTCATTATTTCACAGCTGGGAAACTTTTGATGAATCAGTAGACGTTTTCGGATACATCCAATTACAAAGCAGTGCCGCTATATTGCTCTGTCTATAGCCCGCAATTTAAAGGTTGTAATGAGCACTAAAGCTTGTGATTAGATTATTGAGTGGCTACTGGTGTGCAGCATGTCAGGAATTGTGATGGTGATTAGAAATAGTATGGAGCTGCTGGATTGCAAGAGATAATGGTGAGTAAATTGTACTGATTTTACTTTTTTCAATCATTTTGTTTGATTATTTTTCTGATGGTTTTATTTGGATTCATGATGAGTTTTTTAAACCACCTTACAACAGTAGAGCATTTCTATAATTCTATTTAATTGCATACATTTTGAGCTAAAGATATTTAAAAATGTTTCTGGTTACTCCATTTTATTATCAATGTTACTTTATATCCATTTCTACATTATAGGTTTGCAACACATTCCAAAAGCGCTGAGTATGAAATATAACAGTTCACCTGATTGTGATGCAGCTATTCTTTTGGCTGTGACAGGAGGATAACAAACACTTTCCAACTTCCTATCAAAACTTGTCACTCAATATATTGCAGATGGGCATATTCAATTTTGTGTTGTTTAATTTGCAGCCATGTGTTGCTTCTATTTGTTAACATGAACATAGTGAAATCTACACAACACAGGAACTGGGACAAAAATGTTCTGAACCCAAGTATGTCAAAATGGATACCTCATACCAGCTTAATTGATTAGTATTTAACTTATATCCATATTCTGAACTCTTGGAGTAATGACAGCACAACTCACCTTCGGATATATATATATATATATATATATATATATATATATATATATATATATATATATATATATATATATATATATATATATATAAGGCATTTTACATGTAGACTGTAGCATATACATTTGATCATCAGCTATGTCAGGCTGCCATAATTTCTGTGGACATGATGGAACATTTTGTCACATGGACTCCAGGCCCGCTGATGCCACATTCACCATATGTGTGCCACTGCTGCTGCATTGACACGACTGCAACTCAAATATTGCAGCAATAACCCAGGGAGACATTATTTAACCTCATCACTAACCCCATCATATGGGATGCTTCAAACTGGAAGAGGGCTTGCCCTACTTTCTGATTATTTTGGCTAATAAATATCTGAACACCTGGGGACACTTTGTGTGCTTCAGACTTTCATCCCCATATGGTCAATAGATGCGTCAATGACGAAAAAAAAAAAAAACCCAGAGGGTTAGGTCAAGGCAAAGAAAACGTTGCCTACCTGACACAGCCGGTCGCTGCAATCTCGAATTACCCTTGATCCCAATACGGACGCACACAAGCAGAAAGGAAGTGTTTCAAAAGTAACACTCGTATTTCAAAGACTTTACAAGACTATGCTGGATTTCAATCACCTTCATGTCCTCATGTTTTGACCTGTATAGCACAAGTTTTATATATATATATATATATATGACAAATATAACCTCAATTTGATTTCAATGCAACAGTAAGGTAAACCATTCTGATGCAACAGCCTAGCGTTCATTCTAATACACACACTACACATACATACATTACACAAAACTGAGGCACACCAGAGCAAGACACATACTTCAAAGACTTGACAGGAGTTCACGTTCCACAAAATGTGCTTAATTTTCTCACGTTTAGGTCCATATGAATTTTTTCAACACTCCAACACACATGGCAAGATGGGAAACTATGTGACATCCGCTTAAATGTGATTAATCTAGACTAAAACGAAAGGTTATATTGAAAATTCTCTTTTTTTTGGATGGAATACAAAATGTGACCTTGTGGATAACCTGGTTGTGTTTTGGCTGTTGCATTAAATAGGACACAGCAATGAGGAACCTTGCTGCAGCTGAATCAACAGGGTGATGAAGCTGCTCATAATCTTGTGTCTAAAACAGGCCCAGGTTCAGGAACAGATTGTATCATAACGCTGTACATCATGTTCAGTGTCTCAGAGGAAGAAATAGGTCAATATAATGACTGTAAAACCAAGTTATCAGCAACAAAGGCCGGAGACTCTACGAGTAGGAGCCAACGTTTATGGAGATGTCATAAAATGTAATACCATCAGGTAACTGAAACAACTGAAACGCTGAGATTCATTTCCCAAAGGCTGTTTCCTTCATTTAATTATAAAAGATTTAAAAAGGAACCTTTCAGAGTTCAAGCTTTTTATGATGTGAAGAACCAAAAGTATGTTTTTAGATGGAATATTGTCGTCTTTGAAGTCTGTTGTTTACATGCCGGGCCGGCCGCCTGTGGCCAGGTATGTCCGTGTGAACAGCTGCCACTCAGGGCTTAGCCCCTCCCTCCCATAAAATACCAACGCCAGAGCAGTGTAGCGTGGTAGCAAAATGGCGCCGAGCACATCCAGTGGATCGAAACATTCACCTGAAGACGATCAGGACCCATTATTACCACAAAAAAAAAATAAAACAATAGTCTTTGGCAAAGAAGTTGTTAGATAAGGACAAAATGAGGATTAACATTGGCGTCACATTTCCAAGGTGGAGAGCACTTTGTGAGCAGAAGCAGCTTCAGTTTTACTCAGAGCTTGTCACACATCTTGTTTTGGTCTTCAGACGTTGCTCAACAGCCACCTAGTGGTGAATGTAGCTTACAGAGGGGCCTTGACAACAAATTTCTTTTTTCTGAGGTTTTGGGGGTATAATATGGTCTGTTGTTCACCAATGAGGCAAGGCAAGGCAGGGCAAGGCAAGGCAAATTTATTTATATAGCACAATTCAGTACAAGACAATACAAAGTGCTTTACATGATTAAGATATAGCAAAATAATAAAATGTAGATAGAAAATAGAATAAAAGCAAGTAGGGATAGAATGTAGTAACAAAAAAGAACATTAAAAACAGTAAAACTGTTTAACTAGAACAGTCAAAGGCAATTTTAAACAAATGTGTTTTTAATCTTGATTTAAAGGAACTCAGGCTTTCCGCACTTTTACAGTTTTCTGGAAGTTTGTTCCAGATAAGCGGAGCATAGGAACTAAATGCTGTTTCTCCGTGTTTGGTTCTGGTTCTAGATATGCAAAGTAGGCTGGAGCCAGAAGACTTGAGTGGTCTGGAGGGTTTATATGCTGATAACAAGTCTGTGATGTATTTAGGTGCTAAGCCATTTAGGGATTTATAGATTAACAGAAGGATTTTAAAGTCTATTCCCTGAGATACAGGGAGCCAGTGTAAGGACTTTAGAACTGGGGTTATGTGCTCTACTTTCTTAGTCTTAGTGAGGACGCGGGCAGCAGCGTTCTGGATCAGCTGCAGCTGTCTGATCCACTTTTTAGGCAGACCTGTGAAAACACTGTTGCAGTAATCAATTCTGACTAAAATATAAACGCATGGATTAGTTTTTCCAGATCCTGCTGAGACATCAGTCCTTTAATCCTAGAAATGTTCCTCAGGTGATAGAAAGCTGACCTTGTAATTGTCTTTAGATGCTTTTGAAGGTTCAGCGTGTCTGCTCACAGACACGCTGGAGGGACTATGTCTCCCGGCTGGCCTGGAAACGCCTTGGGATTCCTCCTGAGGAGCTGGCCCAAGTGGCTGGGGAGAGGGACGTCTGGGCCTCCCTACTGAAGCTGCTACCCCCGCGACCCGACCCCGGATAAGCGGAAGACGATGGATGGATGTTGCGGCGAGAACGGAGGTGTGGTTTGACCAGTTTTCCAAATATGGTTGTAGCCAATCAGAGTGAAGTCAACTTGGTGGAGCTGCATATCATTACTGCAACCAACCCTGTTACTGGGGAGGGACTTTTAGCCTGATAAAATAATAAGTTGACTATTTTTTTTTGTGTGTGTGAAATTCTTACATATAAACTTACATATGCAGCGATATCAACTACATGAAACGGTTTATACAGTTATGGCATGGCTCCTTTAAGTACAGATTATAATCCCATCGTGAGAAACAAGAAAGTCTTCAACTAAATAGAAGAACTACTGTTAAGCTCACAGATCCCTAAAAGTTTCATTTGTGTAGAAGTAAAACATGTGAGCAGTGCATAGGGAAAGAAATAAAGAAATCTTTATTTGTCATTGCAACTCTACATTCCAAAAAATGTTTTTCTGCATTTAACCCATCCCTTAGAGAGCAGTGGGTAGCTGGTATAGCTCCCGGGGAGAAATCTGGGGCTGGTGGTCTTGTCGTATTAATCTGTGGGGTTCAAACTTGCAGCCTTTTCAGAACACAACTATGCTGCTCTGACCACCAGGCCGCCACAGAGGAATGTCCCTGTTTGATACTGACTGAGATCCCTTTAATCACTGTAGTTCATTCAAACAATCACTCCACTTAAAACTCAAGCAACCAGCAGGTCTTAAATTTAAAGTTCTTACATTTTTTTTAGCATGTTTAATTACTTTTTTTTTAAATAATTGTTAGTGGTGAAGAACAAGACTCAGCTTTGTTTTGTTTGTGTCTGTCTATTACTCTTTCTTGGACACATTTTGTCAAAACTAAATCAGAGTTTATTTTTGAGATCTAATTTGAGATGCAAATAAATCTCTAATTAGATTTTTGATGTGGCCAATTATTAAAGCAAAAATGAAAACTTCATAAATGACATTAATCTTTTACATTGGAGGTTTAATCAAGCTTGTTATTTTTATGAAACATTTAGAAGATTGATTGAAAGAGTTTCTGGTTGAGTGTCTAATCTCTAATGTTTGACACCTCGGATATAAATAAAATATTAAAATTTTGCTTAAGGTTCGGATCTGCAAAAGATTAAGCAAGATGTGAAGCAGCAATATTAGCATATGATCTTAAGAACTATATAGAAAAGAAAACCGCTTTAAATTAATTAGATGCAGCAAGCAGAATCCATAGTACTACTAGGGGGATTTTAAAAAAAGATGAGTTTGCAGTGATATGTTACAGTTTAAATATTTAATCTTACACAAGTGACAAACATAGCACACAGTCACTGGATGGCTGTAACTTTTGCAGACATACATTGTGTGACAAAAACATGAGGGCCATTACCTTTAATATGTCAAATGTCTACATGCAATCTTTTCAATATATTAATGAAGGTATGAATAATGGGCGGTGTGCGTGTGTATTCAGCCCCTGAGTCAGAACCACATTTTGCTGCAATTACAGCTTCCAGTCTTTTCAGGCATGTCTCCCCCAGCTTTGCACGTCTAGATACTGAAATATATTTTTGAAAAATGGCCTGTCTTGGGACAGATTTATTGGGGAGCATTTCTGAGCAGCAATGATGTACAGAGTTAGGTTTTTCTACCCCATATATTGTTTTTCATGTAGGCAAACAAGTTTAAGTTTTTTTTCTCAACTGAACAGATCACATTTTAGTTGTGTACCCCCACTGCTCGCACAAAATGCAACCTGATGATTTTTACGGCTAATAGTTGTTCTAGTGAGCTTTCCCCACCTTGTCTGTGAATCTCTGCTGCTCCTCCAGTGATGCCATGGGCCTCTTGGATGATTCTCTAATTAATGCTGTCCTTCTATAAGCCTTTCAGTTTAGGTGGACGGCCAAGTCTTCAGTTTTCAGTTGCATTATAATATTTCCATTATAATATTTTTGGTGATGGATTATGATGCTGTTTGTATTGTGACAGCTTATTGGCACTGACAAAAAAAAACCACTGAGACATAAATTGGTAGAAAATATAATTTATTAACTAAATTAAATGGAACATAAGGAGCCTCTTTAGTTGTATATTTGTGCCAGTAGAAACCAGGCTTGGCAGCTTTCCTCCGTGTCTGATTGGAAGAGCGAGCCCTGTGGCACACTTCAGTCAGCTTTAAGATCCTGGGAAGACTGGCCAGATGCTCCCAGTCAGTCAAGTCAGTCCTGATTAGCTGTGGCCAGTCAGGCCACAGCAAACAAAACAAAAAGACAAAGCAAAGATACAGGCCCTATTGAAAAGAGGCCATTAGAGTATGTTTGTGCAAATGTTCCCCAACATTCCTCTGAGGCTTTCATACTGAGATTAAATTACACACAAGGACTCTATTTACTAGTTTGGTAACTTTAGAAGCAAATTGGTTTTACCAGATGTTAAAAATATCTTAGTAAAAGGAGCTGAATACATATACATGCCACGATTTTCAGATTGGTGTTTGGAAAAATAAACAAAATCACCTTTTAAAGTGCCGCATTTGCCACAAATTTGATACGGTAAAAATCTTTAGGGCCCAGCCATTTATGGAGAACACATGAAAAGAAACTGAAATAACTGCTTTAGACCCAAGAAATACTTTGTTGCACAGTATGAATCCATTTCCATGACAGCTCCCAGGAAGGAAGCGTCACACAGCTTGAATCCATGTGACATTTTAGAGCTACAACATTGTGCAGAATGGGGTTCTCTCCCTTTGCCCGCAGTTCTCCAGTCTGCATTGGGGAGGACATGTACGTCTTTTACTCGCTGGCCAAGTAAAACACTGCGTCTTTGAAGAAGCCTAAATAGAAGACGAGCTGCCGGCAACGTTGCTATCTAAGCCACTGCTGAAAATAACCTGAAAGAATTATAATTACCCGAAAAGTTTCTCTGAAAAGGTCAAAAACATGGTTTTCCTTCCAATGCACTGAACGAAAACAATATTTGAAACCGCAGGTTCACATGCCTGCTGTGCGCGTCAACCCAAGCAGATGCTCACCCCAGCTGATAGACCGAGAGCGGCCTCCCCACAACTCGCTGGCCCTATTGGACGTCCTCCAGTTCATCATAAAAGTTTCATGTAAGAGGTCGCGTCTTGGCAGAGAAAATTACCTCAGGATAAAACAGTCTAAATATTATTCTTTTCATTGTGTTTTGCTGTGTTTGTGGTGTTTAACTGCTTTAGTGCAAATAGGCCACTGAGTTTAATCCTACAAATCGGTTTTGAAAAGTTGATGACTGGTAAAGATTCTCTTTACTTCTACAGTGTGAGTTTATTCCATTTGATCAGTTTTCCCTTCATCTCCTCTCACTGACCTGCTTAAAATGTGTCCGCATAGTCCTCCTTTACTAATATCCCACCACGCTAATGCTAAACCTCTACTAATGCAATAAGTTTTGCTATCTTTGCCACAAAAGCTTATTCTCTTTGTGCTGTGATCAGCCATAGCACACACCAACATGTATGTATGACGTATTAATGTTACTTAAAGGTACATTTAGGAGCAGTGCCTCTTTTCTTTTTGTACTTACTTGGCTCAAATCAATCTGAACTCTACTCGACTCTACAGAGTTTGGGTTGTTTTCAATGACAATTTAGTGGCATCTCAATGTGGCTGGGGTTGTCAGAGAAAGGCGGCCCTAGAGTCCAAAAAGTAGTAACGTGATTTATATATGACAAAAACACAATGCAACAATGGAGGACATTAAAGCAATGATAAACCTGCTGCTCCGTCAATTGAGTTTATTCAGGCTCAAAGTACACGATCCAGATAACGCTGTAAGTAGCAGGCCCTGAACCCACACTTGAATCATTGTTTCTCACTAAGAACATTGGCAATGAACATTTGGCCATTAAAAATGCCTCTACTTTTGTAGAGTGTCCCGACCATATGTTAAATTGTTGTTATTTTATGTGTTTACATGGGTCTGTCTTGTAAATGTCTCAAGGGACTAACCTGTATAAATAAAGAATTAATAAAAAATAAATATGTCAATAACAAATGCTTCGGTGCTGTTGACTCCTCCCACCAGTATTGCTCAGATAAAAAAAAGACAATCATAATAGCAAAATAGAACAGCAACAACGGACAAGAAATAACCCAAAGTATATACTACACTTTTATGCCCCTTAAATAAAAAAATAAATAAAAATAAAAAAAATAGGAGGGGGCATTGTTAGGGGTTAGACAGAACGGACCCACACGCAACCACTCTGAAAAAAGGTTTGTTTTAATTAGGGCAGGAAAAGGATTAAACACAACGGGGAATGCGGTAACCCGGAATAGGGAGCGCTGGGACGGGGACGCGGAGCGGGAGGATTAACCCAGGTGACCAGGGAGCGACTGACAAAAGAGACCCAGAGGAGGAAGGCACCGACCGGCGAACACCCAGCCGCGGAGTTGAGGATGAGTCGCAGTGGCAGCGTCCGGGAGGGGAGGATCGGTCGCGGACTCAGCTGGCTGAAGATCAGCGAGGTGAGCAACTCTGGAAAGAAAGGCAAACACAGAGAATGGGTTAGCACAAGGGGGAAACACCAGGGAAGTATTTTGTTTGATCGCTGCTCGCTGCATTGTATTGGAAATTGTGTGTTGAG
Source organism: Fundulus heteroclitus (assembly GCF_011125445.2). NCBI lineage: Eukaryota > Metazoa > Chordata > Actinopteri > Cyprinodontiformes > Fundulidae > Fundulus > Fundulus heteroclitus. Next base: position 17,069,168 of record NC_046369.1, read on the forward strand.
TGTCGGATCTGGTGCTGTTGTTGAGTTTTGGAGACAAAACAGGAGAAAGACAAATACTAATAGAAAAATATTGAATTTGATATATAAATCAAAAAGAGTTATTGTTTTGTCTTTGTAATGATTAAGTTAAAACCTCTTTATCTGCCTTAATATTGTCCACTCCATTATATATTGTACTAAATGCGATTTGGAAGGTTTTCTTCTTTCCATTTTTTTTTTATAATATTGAGAAACCATTTTTTTTTTTAAAACTTCACTTAAAACCATTGTTCTCATTTCTAAATAGTAAAGCTGTTCAAATTTAACGTATACAATCCACATAAGAAACGAGGCACATTGCAGTGAATATGTTATGAAGTCATGAACGAACGAGACAGGGTGCGCGTTTATTCAAATATTTTCAGATACACAAAACAGTTAAAGCTTTTATTTTGATATTTTCAGTGGTAAGTGTTCTTATAATGTTGAATCTCCCTTAACAGTAGGAAAATGTCGGAGGTAAGTTAAGTTTATTTAGTGCTGAAATTATCTGAAATAATTTATTATAGTGTTCATTTGGAGAGACATTCAAGCGTTCATTATTATGAAGCTACACCTAACATGAATACTTTTATGAGCATTAAAAGCGAAGTATCCACCAATGTCAATGGCTAATAATCAAGCACATCCTTTCAGAGTAGACCGTCACAGCAGCCGCAGTCTGTAGCTCACATACTGGCTTCCTTTCACTCTTCATTACATGAGATAAAAGCTGTTACTCAAGCTCAAGTCTCAGACCTGGAGTCCAAATCAAGTCTCAGGTCTTTAGGGCAACAACTCAAGTCGAGTCTGAAGTCTTATTTCTTGCGACTAAAGTGCGTCTCAAGTTGGAGTCTCAAATTTGAGTCACTATCTCTGTTCTGTCACTATGGCAGGCTGCAGTTCCTCGTTTTCAATGATATTGTAGCTTTTACATTTTCAGAAAAGAAGGAGGGGACATCTTCAAGGCTCACTGCCTCCTCCTTAGCTTCTGGCATGAATAAATAGAGATAAAATATTTTTTTCCTGTTTGGTACGGGAAGCACTATTACTATGAGTCAGTCTTATATAGCTTGCACTGGCGAAGTGCTACACTTGCCTTCTAACAGTTTTCTGCAGCCTGGTCACTGCATGCCTAGCCTGGAGGAGTCAGGAAACCACAGGCAAATCAGCCCCTTAGCTGATGACTCTCACCAGGAGGGGACATCATGGCCCGATGAAAACTATTTCCTGGAAGAAGTTTTCATTTACCAGGCCATCACGGAAACCTTGTACACCCAAATGCTGCCTTGAAACCATAAAAAAAAAGCTGGCAGAAAAACATTCAGAACATTTTGTTTCTTTTCATTTTTTTGTTGTTGTTGCCGTGCTCTTTTGTATTATCCTGCAACAAATTCAACAATTTGTAAATTGCGATTATAAAAGGAATAAGCAGAGCTTTGAGGCCCTGTTATTTTTTTTTTTAAATTGAGAGCATTCCTGCAGTGCTTTGTGATCCATCCCAGGAAATCGCACTGGCTTTGTGGTGCGGCTTGGCAGATTGGAGTCCCACTGCTCTTCTTTATCTGATAATATTCAGAGGGCATTGGGACAAGAGGTGGAGCGTAGGAAAGGACTTACCTCATACATTCAGAGATTATTAGTAACAGCTAGGAGTCAAATTCGTTTTTTTTTTATCCAGTTATTAACCCTTGAAAATATTTCCAGTTTCAGGAAATACCCTATGATAATTTTAATTTAAAACTAATGACTTTTCACACACCTCTGCATGTCATAACATTTGTGAAGGGGCTCTTTTAAACATGCTGTCCATTTAGAGCTCACTGTCTGAATGAGGCAATATGACGAAAAAGAAAAGCCATACTTCTTTCTCGTTACAACTGCCATCATATTGCACACTCACACACTCATCTGAACCCATCTTTGGGCATAGCCTTTGTTCTGTTTATTTGTTTGCTTGATTTTTTTATTTAGATTTTGGATTTAGAGATAATAAAAGTGACCCAGAGCCAAACACTCAGCCTCTCAGCAGCTCTGAAGCTTCCTCCTTCTTCTGATTTGTATGGTCAGGGGTCCAATGTCCTTTGCTGGTTCTTGTGTGCATTATTTCTATTAACTGTAGGTTAAGTGGTTTCAATTGGGTTTATCTTCATGTCAGGATTTTCCGACCTGTGAAAGTTACCAAACAGTTAGCCAATAAAAGATGTCCATGATCTGTCGGAAAGCATTCAGGATTGCCAACTTAGCTACTCTGTCACTAAGTTTAGCATCTTGTCAGTTCAACTCTGGGGACTCTTTAGCAAACTAAGCAATGCTGGGATTCAACAACTTTTAGTGACTTTTGGACAGCCAATACCTACTTTCCTTACTGACGAGTTGGCAACAATGAAATGATGTGACAGCTACACTTTTTAAAGCAGTAATATAAATGTGAATAGTTTAAAAACATATTATTTAATGTTTGGAGTTAGCTAAAGATCTTAAAGGGTCTTATTTTATTTACATTTTATCATGTTTTAGTGCAGGAGTTATATTTTGGCGCAATGTAGTCTAACCCAGTGACGGCTCCCTAGATGGTGAAAAGGATTGTAATTGTTGTGTAAGATGAAAAATATGTTTATATGTATTTTAAACTCTTACTAACATTTTAAGGCAAAACAAACATCTTACAATATACAGTACCTTTAGTTAGTGTCTTTCTTTGGACATTTACCCAGCGGCAAAAGGATGATTAAAATTGCAAATTTGCCTTTCTCTTCTTGGAAGGAATAAACAATCCAGCAGAATTAAACTTTTTATTTTCATGAGAGTTTCTGTCACTTTAAAAATAACTTCAGGAAAGCTAAACTTGTATTTTTTTTAACCCATCGCAAAGCAGGTTCTTTTATTATTATATCTTATATAAAGACAAAAGTGCAAGGAGACGCGGAAAGATCTAAGAGTTTATGTAAAGCCCCAGATAATACCAGATGTGTAAACGAAAAAGTAATAACAGCGATATCACAAAGTAAGTAAAAAAGTCTAGCCAATATTGCAAAGGCTAGTAATAGTACAAAATAAATCTGTGTCCATGTAAACACAGGTCTTGTCAGTGCTAAGTATGTAAATTTAGAAATTTTTACTTCTGCTTATCACCGAGGAAGATACATTTAACCAAAAAAGCATAACAAAACTATTTAATAAAAGATGCAACAAACCATCAAATAGGTACAGTTTTAAGCAGATTTGTGTAATATTTACAGGTAAGGAATTCAGAGCCTCTTCAGGTGTCACTGTAGTGATTTTATTTTCTAAACAGAGCTTATTCAAGGAACTACGAATCAATAGTGAGAGACTGACTGCAATACCTGCTTCAAATTTAATTCAGAGAATTCAACGTTGAACAGGGGTACCTAATAATAAGACTGAATCAAGACAAATGTCTAACCTTCACGTTATGTTTATTTCAAATTCAAGCCATTCTAATTATCACAATGTACCTTAACATATTTTTGAAGTTGAATTTCAATCAGGAAACTTTTATTTTATTTTATATGAATAGATTAGTCAGGAATTATATCCAAGTATAATTAGTAGCTATCCAAATAGTTGCAGAAGATTAGATTAATTATTTAGTTTGAGTTATTCTACAAACTATTCAAATTTAAAGTAACCCTTTTTTTTTTTTTGGTTAAGGAAAGCCAAAAAGCCTAAAATTGTATCTTTCTTGAAATAAACAAACAAGGTATATATAATTATTTGAAACTCAAAAATTACAGCTTGACAAAATAACTTTTCTCCACTCTTAGCACTTTGTATTTTTTGTTTGCAATAAAACAGAAAATGAAGAAAACATGAAAACAGCTGTAGATGTTCATGTACAGGCTTCTTGCAGAAAATGCAATGTATTTGAACCGGTAATTAAATTAAACTACAATAGAACCATGCCTATTTGGACAAAAAACAAACAAATAATACAAAAAAATGAATACATCAAAACAAATATTTGTATGTGTTTGTGTAAGTTTATTTTAATATAGAAAAGAAAAACACCAGATTAGATTAAGTAGAAAAAAAATTACAATAGTAAATTTATTGAATAAAATTCCACTTTAAATTCCAAATTATATTTAAAAGATACAACATTCTATTTTAAGCATGTTTTTGTAATGTTTGAAAGCATGCAATACAAAACTTCTTAAGGTGTACTTGTAGTGACTTTTTTCATGTAATCTGTCACTAAAGCTTCTTCAAGGAAACACAAATCAATAGAGAGAGAAACACTGCAATACCTGCTTCCAGTACAATTTAAGGAATTAAACTTTGAGCACAAACAACCAAGGAAGACTCTCAGAAGACAAATTTATCACCTCCACGTCCTGTTTGTGTCTAATTTAAACCATTTGGCTAGTCAGTTAAGAGCGCTGAAATGTGTAATTTCCAATATACGATTTTAATTTGCAAATAAACTATGACTTACTCACAACTAAATTAGGATCGTCACAATACCAAAATGTTAAACTCGACATTGATACTAGGAGAAATACTTTATACTTGACATCATTTTTCAAACTGTGGCAACCTTTTTCAAAAGTACCCAACTATTAAGCTGCAGTAGGTAACTTTTATATATTTGTTAAAATGGTTACTAAGTCCTGACAGTCAGATATGAGACAGATAATCAGTGAAAATAAATCCCAGTGGTCCTACTGCCATTTGCAGGAATATACTGCTCCCTGTCAGAAACAACCAATCAGAGTCAGGAGAAATGTTTTTGTAATATCAATCACACATTGACACGCTGCGTACATGAGAACTGTGTGCAAGAGCTGTGGAGGGATGGCAGCAACTCTGCAGAGAGCAACGGGGATGGACCTGTTGTGCTTGTTAAAAAATTTCTGACCATGACTTTCTCAGAACGTCCTGCTACAGCTTAAATAGCAAAAAATATGATCAATTGCAATATGACAAAATTAAATTTAATTACCTTTATTAGGGAAAAACTAATAAGTAGAGGACAATTCAGCCATCGTTTAGAGAAATATATAATCCAAATGTCACTTGCTTGTTTGGCAAAACAGTAGATAACACTAATAGTATAAGTGTCAGTATCCTTTATAGGAGGACGGCAATTATGTTATGTTGTTATAATTGCTTATCTTCAGGGTCCCACTGTGTTTTTCTATTTGCCTGTAAATCTACCGTTGTTAAACCTTACCCCTGAGGAAAATAACAAAGAATTATTACAAACTAAAACAATTTGTGTGTCCAAACAAACATGGATTTGGCACATACAAAACAAATTTTTACATTGTAAACAAGGATATCGTCCATTCAAATGCATTCAACAGCAGCCCTTCCCATTTTCTTCTTTTCTGGTAATTGTGCATAATAATTTCTTCAGTAATCAGCTAAAGCAGCAGGTTAGGTTGCTACTGGTTCCTACTTTTTTCAGCTGTAATCGTCAGCTTGAGTCTGATACGGCCCAGCTAACATGGGACAGCTGGCAAAACCCTTCTCTACCATGACCTATGTCATTAGCCTCCAATGCCTTTGAAACTAAACAGTGAAATAATGAAGGGGGTGCTCTAGCTTGTTTTGTTGCTTAACTATTTATTAGCCGTCTGAGCCGTCAGCTGATAACACTTTCCTGTGTTGATTTGTACTGCAGAAAGGAGCAGAAGCGCATCCTGACAGGTGAGCTCATATCGACAGAACACCATTACTGGGCTGTCTGTGTCCGTGAACAGATGGTATATGTCGTCCAGGAGGTTTACTACTTTACTTTTGCAGATACAGGAGCTTTACTGACCTTTTTGCAATGCCTTCAAACCTGCATTTTGTAGCTCTTACTTGTAGCATTAGCTTGTTGTGTGAGGTTGTAGTTGGGCTTTAAATGAGCTGTTGTCGTAAAATTGCCCTCCTAGGCTTGCTCTAACTCTGCGCCGACTGAGTTCCTTGTTTCTATTTTGTTTTTTAAATTTACTTTCTCAGCACATTTTTATCAGGCACCACTTTCTGATCAGGCTGGTACAACTTCTTCAGTCTTTACCAGTGAAACCCCTGCATTTCAGCAAGTCCACCCTGTATGGATCTGAAAGAATAATTTCTACGGACTCAAATGAGCTTATTTGCTGTTATAATGAGGTTATTAGTCAGAGCATCTGGTCAGTTGGAATCATTCAGTAGACCTATTCCATGTTTTTTTTTGTCCATCTACCTTAAAAAGAAAGTTCCTCCAAACAGCACTTTTGTATTTGTCTTGTTTTAATAAAGAGGGTCACCGATGTTTTTCATACTATACGTGCTTCCAGCACCAGATCATTGTCGAAAGGAGTGGCTGCAGGTAAGGGGTTAGCTGAGTTTCTGTTATTGCCGTATTTTCTCAGTGTCGATTATATCAAGATGGTCATTATTTTGGCTACCCTTGGCAAGATTGATAATTAGGCAACATTATTTTTCTTGTGCAGGGAGAGAGATAGCTGCACGGAGGCATAGTTGATGGCACTGTTGCTCTGCAGGATGACGATCCTGGGATCGCTCTGCATGGATTTTGCATGTTCTCCCCATGTATGCATGGGTTCTCTCCAGGTACTCCAGCTTTTTTCCAAAGTCCAGAGACATGGCTGGTTGGTGTCTCTAAATTGCCCCAGGTTTTGAGTGTGTGCGTGCATGGTTGACTGACTTGTGTGTCTCTGTGTTGCCCTGTGATGGACTGGTGAACTGTCCAGGGTGTACTCTGCCTCATGCCCAATGAATGCTGGAGTGAGGCACCAGCCCCCCCGGGCAAGCAGGTATAGACAATGGATAGATGGATGGATGGGATAGAGATAGAGGTAAAATACTAGACAACATCGGTGAGCATCCCTGAGTAAAATAATGTTGTTTTGAAGGTAACATATTAAATTATAAGTGTAGGATTCCTTTGTAATGCCCTTGGTATTGCATGAAGTTGTCTACTAGCTAATTCTGACCACTATGTGTTGACAGCTACAGGAGTCGGTGGGGGCTCAGCGCCCGTGCCCTTTTTCTACGCAAGTGACTCTAGAGATAAATGGGGGCGAGTGAGTCCTGTTGCTAGGATACAGATCATGGCTCTTAAAAGGAGCTCGAAGGAAAAAAAGGCTGGAGAAGTGGATGATTTTCCTTACAAACACCCTTGGCTTTTCAGGCATTGCAAATATGTACCTGCCCAATATACTATTCAGTCTAAAATATTTATTTTTTTTCAACCTGTGATGCTGGTGGAGTTGGGATTACCACCCTATCCAACGCAAAATGGTTAACAGAGGTAGAGAAATTAAGTAATTAAGTACAATTTTAAAAAGCCATCACTCATATTTGCAAATTTGGTGGACCCGTCATTAATTCTTCATTTTCTGCTTGTTGACAAAGCTTCAAACCTTTGGCTTGTTGCATGCAGGTGGTTGAAGTTCACATCACTTTGTTAAAGTGACTTTTCCTTGCCATCAATCAACAGCGGTGCTGACCCTAAAACCCCTCGCTATAATTGCCTTCAGGATTAAAATGGATTGGAGCCTCTGCATGCATTTTCCATTAGTTTTCACTAGAAGGAAGTTTATAGATGCAGGCTGAAAGTAGGGGACGGTAGTAAAATGTTGTATTAGTTTTTTTCCTTTTGAATGTTTATGAATATTCAAGTAAGGCAGCCTAATGCTCATGTAAGCTCTTTAAGTGACAGCATAATTGTTTTGCTTTGCGAAAATGTGCAAGGTCTCAATTAGGAGATACAATCATTTTAGGCTTTGTGTTGTTTAAAGTGAGCAATAGATGTAATTATATCAGACATTAGATTACACACCATTAGATTACAGCTTGGTGCATATCGTGGGTACAGAGAAGGTCAAATGACTCACCAGATTGCTTGTAATATGATTACAGTTGAGTCAATGGAGGATAAGTATTCATGAAACAGAAAAATTATGTTATCAAACGCGTGCCCGAGGAAGGTGCAAGTTATCGACTCCTGAATGTGCGGTGAAAGACGATTTGGACAATCCAGAGAAGAACAAGCTGCATCTAAACATGGTGCTCATTTGCATATTTATGATACAAAGAACTGTGGGTAATATTGTTCACACATTTGTTGGGGCTGGTCCTAATCAACCATAAATAGAAACATGTAAATTACGCACAAATAAACATTTCCAAACCTTACATTATTGAATGTTGACTCCAAGAGCTTTGTTTTTTTTCCCCCTTCCCTCTGCGGTGTAAGAGCAAGTCCTAGCGCAGCTCTGGAGAGATAAATCAACCTGCTGCTTTTAGGAGACAATTATGAGCTGGGCTGTGTTCTCCTTCAATGGATGCTGGACTTAACCTTGTTTTTGAGCTCATTACAATCAGGCATTAGCATATGCATTGCAAACGTTTTGCTATCCTTTCAACTTTTTTTACCCTCATGTATTCCTCAATGTATTTTGTGTGTGGGTTTTAAAATGTGTTTTTTTTTTGTTGTAAAGAAACATTTGAAAAAAAAAAAAAAGATTTGTAATTGTATTCAGCCCCTTTTATTGTGATAACCCCAATACAATTGTGTGGAAGCAATTGCAGCAGTTCAGTTTAATAACAAAAAAAAAAAAAAAAAATCAAGAAAAAAATCTCTTTATAGTCCCACAGAGGGGAAATTTGTCTCTTTAACCCGTTGCGTTTAACCCACCCCTTAGAGAGCAGTGTGCTGCCAACACTTAGTGGTGCATGGGGAGCAATCTGTGGTCAAGGGTCTTGCTCAGGGACTTAGAGTAACAGACCCGTCGAGCTTTGAAGCCTCTCCAAGAGGAAAACACCCTCCTCCCTAACCACTGGGTCTCCACTCCCACACCCAAAATGGTCCACCTTTGTGTAATTTAATCTCCGTAAAAATAAAGCTGATCTGTGAAGACCTGACACGTCTGTTGTGGAAAAACAGATCAGTACATCTTCAATCTTTCCAATCCATCCCCAAAGTAAAAGTTGTTGATGGCAGCATCATGCTGATCTTCAGCTGCTAAAACTTTGCTAGAGCTTAAGGTCTTGACCTGAAGATTATTCACCTTTAGTTTTTTTTTTTTTTTTTGCTAAAGAGAAGAATACTGATATTTGCCTACGTCCTCAAGTAGCAAAGCAGCAGACCAGTGAGCGTCGACAGGTGGGGCCAACCAGGTAAGCTCAGGGTAAAGGGGGTTCCCAGAACTGAGCCCTCCAACTATCAAATTAGGAACAAAACTATTTTTTTAAATAGTAGCATTAGTGAAGAAAAACAGGCATAATATTTAATTAACAAAAAACTTTTCATATAGTTTATCTTCCTAATTTTCCTTAAATTAGTGTTGTGTATTCTTGCTAATGAAGTTAATATGTTAACTTAAGTTCAGGATCAGGACCAACTACACCTCTAATCAGCCAGCAGTCTATTTCTACCCAGTTCACACTTCTTTCTTCTCTTCTTCATCCCATTTCCCTCATCCTTCCCTTCATCCCATCACCATCATCCCTAATTATCTCCTTCTCTTTATCGTAAACTCCATTTGGGGCATCCTCAGTGGCCTCAAGATAGCCATTTCTAGAAGACTGCACCTCCACACTAAGAATTCAACCAAGTCTCCTCAGATGGCCCAGTCCTCACTTGCATTCATCCATCCCTTCAACACTTTCCTTCAATCAGATATGTTTGTGGCATGGTCCCTGCTAGTGAAGTTGAAGTTGTAATTAGAACAAGACCAGTAGGTAAAGTTGGCTGCACTGTTTCGCAACCTACTCTAGATTTATGTTACTAGCATATGTGTCCTCACCGGTGCACCTGCCTACGGGATTTGCGGCGAGAGGTGAACATTTATGAATAAAATAAAGACACTGCTGTACAACCTCAACTGGTTTAAATTTAAACATGTCACACAATCCTAAAATACGAACAATTAGAACTGCACCATGTATGACAAGCTGAAGGTTCCACATTCAATAAATTAAAAAGTCCAAAAAATTTATATTTATAGAGTTGAAAGTTTTAATAAAACTTGAGATGCATGCGTTATTCTATCTGAAATAAATAAATATATTAAAAATTGTTTTGCAATTTAAATGATAGACGTCCCTCTCCCCAGCCTCTTGGGCCAGCTCCTCAGGAGGAATCCCAAGGCGTTCTCAGGCCAGCCGGGAGACATGGTCCCTCCAGCGTGTCCTGGGTCTTCCCCTGGGCCTCCTCCCGGTGGGACGTGCACGGAACACCTCACCAGGGAGGCGTCCAGGAGGCATCCTGACCAGATGCCCGAGCCACCTCAACTGGCTCCTCTCGACGTGGAGGAGCAGCGGCTCTACTCTGAGTCCTCCCCGGATGACTGAGCTCCTCACCTTATCTCTAAGGGAGAGCCCAGACACACTACGGAGAAAACTCATTTCAGCCGCTTGTATCCGGAATCTCATTGCTGGTGAAGATTCTCAGTCATTCAGGTCATGGTCATTCCAAAAAATGTAAAAAACAAAACAACTGGATTTGTTTTCCAAAACGTCTTCAAACTTCGGAAAACAAGTCCAGTTGTTTTGATTTTTACTTTTTTTGGAATATCCCGGATCGTTTTTTCAGTCATGACCTACGTCATACATACGATTGGGAATTTAACTTATCTCTCCGCCTTATAAATCAAATCAAAATCACTCAAAGGGGCTAACACTGCCTTTCCTATAGTAGTGCTAGCCACTCAGTGATTTTGAATTGCAAGGTTGTCTGCAGCTGAGTCACTGTGCAGGTTAACCAGTCAGGTGCTGGGGTCTATTATGAGATATACGGCAGCAGTTAGCAAACATTTCAAGATGTACTTTAGCACAGACAGCAAAACAGTAATACAAAAAAAATCTATGTATTATATTTTACTCCACTGAGTAATTAATTAACATTAAAAATAATTAAAACATATTTTATATACATTTCCAACAATATTGCAACATCATTATAATAACATGTAACAACAGTATAATCATTTCTTCATTTTTAAGATTTGTGTCAGTTTTGTTTCTGTAACAGGAGGATCATCCAGAAACTGTTGCAGACAGGAAAACTCTGGTTGTGTGTGTGTGAGTGTGGGTGGGTGTGTGTGTGTGTGTGTGTGTGTGGGGGGGGGGGGGGGGGGCAATAATTCATGACTTAATTATGTTTTCAGGTACGGCCATGTTAGATATATATTTTTTTGTCGTAGTAAACAAAATCATAGTTTTAAAACGTTTTGTGTTTAACCAGGTTGTCTTTGTCAGGTTGTGTTGAGTTGTAAAGAACCAAAGCACAGACAAGACCAGGAAAACCGACAGTAGAGTAATGAGTGATTTATTAAAAAAATTACAGGACAACAGGGATACAGGAACTAGGAACACAGCAAAGATGACTAAAATTGGGTAGATAGACGGAGGATATAACAACTTGTTATGACTGAGCTAACTAAACTTAGGAACGGCAGGCAGATAATAAAGATCTAACAGAACTACTGAAATCATAATGAACAGACGCTAACTAAAACAAGCACTGAATCTAACAGATACAATAATACACTACTAACATAGAACAGAAAACTAAACTAATGACAGAAACAGGGATCTAAGGATAAACAATACTAAAAGTGCAAAACATAAACAGTCTGCGCGATCCTCAGGGAGCTACAATACAGTAAGTAATCAAACCACTGGGGATCCTGACAGTCTTCCTTCTGATATTAAAATTTGCTTTATGATCTGAAGCATTTCACAAAAGACAAAGGAGGGGAAAAACAAAAGAAATTGGTGGATATCTATTTGCAGCACCGTGACATGTCTCTCTCATCTGCTCCTCCCGCCTGTGCGCTCATTCCCATGTATGACCCGTCCATCAGCCGGAGATGATCAATAAGGGACGAGGAGGTTCTGCATGTCTAAGGAGACAACAGCAAAGTGCTTTCCCAATCTGCTTGTTAGCCAAATGTTCCATTCCGCTGCTCTTTCCAGACGATTCAGCCTTGTTTGTGTGCCGGCCTTTCTCGCCGTCTCTTCTGTCTTGCAATAATTTCAACATGCCAGATCAATGAATTTTGTTCAGAGATGGAGAGAGGAAGAAAAATGAGATAATATATCAGATAACCGTGAGGCGGCTCCACAATAAGATGTCTTGATTTCATTCCCCTAACTCAGGTTTGAACGATATTCCTGATGGCAAAGGGGCTTTAAAGCACACCGCCCTTCACAAGAAAATGTTTCATCTAATCTCTCTTCGCCAAGACGAATGGCAGTTTGATGTGCGCTGTGTCCAGCCGGTCCTCATTGGGCTGCTGAAATCATATCAATAAAAGCTGTATGATAAATAACATTTACGTAAAGCGCATCTGCTGGAGTTGAGAGGATCTGGTCTAACGGCCTAAGCCATGCACCCGAGTCTCTGCATGTGCGTTGCTTCTCATATCATCCCCACAGTCTGACAGCGAACCTGAAAATACATTTTCTGCCTGCTATCGCAGAGCTAGATCTGATTACAAACGTGGTGCCGTGGCCCGTGCGTTCACTCGGTGTGTTTTCGCCGGTGTTTGCACAAAGTGGAGGGGTGTGGTAAGGTGAGAGAAACAAGCTGGAAAAAGCAATTTAATCCCTCTGCCAGTTAGCTGCATATTACTCCTGTGGGGGGAAAAAAAACCTGAAACAATTTGTTTTTTTTTGTGTGTGTTATTGAGCGGCAGGGGTAATGCTCCCCATTTTTCTGCTGGTTTGACACTGAAATTTGTGTGCCGTGACAAAACGGAAGCATGCAGATAAAAGCGTTTTTTTGGTCGTTGTTGTTGTTTGTTTTCTTTTTATTTATAGGTATAAAGCGGCAGTCCTTATTTTATGAGTCAAAAGGATTTATAACCTTTATTATTTTTCTACCTCTGGTAGATTTTGCAAGATGTCTGTCAGATTTTCATTTACCGTTCGCAACAGTTGGCCCTCAGAGATTAGCAGGTCACTGATTCAAACTAAAATACGCCTATTACCATGCAGTGGATCTATAGGAGCATTTGTAAAAACCTTTACTGCACCCTGAGGGAAAAATTCAAATCAGTTTTGTGACTAAGAACTGCTCAACACAAGTACTTCTTGTCATATTGAGTCATTCACTGTTCCCTTTGTTCTCCTTTTTATGTGAATATTTTTACTTCTTGGGCATTGATTTATTTATTTTGCTTTTAATCTTGTGCCTTAAAGGCTTTTGTTCTGGTAATTCTGGCCCATTTTAACTTTTGTTATGGCTGATGACCCTGCCAGCAGGAAAGTTGTTTAGACGTGGGAGTAGCTGATCGTTCTAAAGACCCCCTAATGTCTGAGACAGACCCTACGTACAGGGTAAATAATGATTTTATAGAGCAGGAGCAAAGTGGAGAGGGCCGAGGAGGATGTGTATATAATTTTCTTCTTTGAAGGGTTCTGAGATTGTGCATGGCAAGTCACAGGAAATGAAGCCAACAAGATCTAACGGTTGATGTGGTCACCATTTTCAGAAATGCTGTGCTTATTAATTTTAAACCAAGACATGGCTGGAAAAAAAATATTTTAAATTTCAAATTATTCTCTGCAGACAAACTGTGGAGTTTAAACAAAACTCTATTGCTGTGCTTATTATCCTGCACACGTTATACAGAGGCATGATCATGCTGGGTTGTTTATCTTCTGGTAGGAAGTTTCAGTTTGCTGTAAGCGACAGCATTTCTCTTTCATACGTGGACCTCAGTTACTGGCAGGTAATCATGGAAATAAAACATGCCAATCTAATGGTAGTAGCATCTAAAGTGGTGTTTGAGACTTTGAAAAGCACAGATACACCAAGGAAAGACTAGTAGGAAGTCAAAAATAGGGTATATTGTTTATGTTTATGTGAAAAGTAGTCTTGGTGGATGTTTGTTTGCATCCAGATGAAAACTTATGCGATTTTGACCCGTTCTGTGTCACATTTCAACTTTTTGTGCCAGAATAAGCCAAATACTCAACTGTATTCAAGTCACAAAAATAAAAATGTTTTACTATATTTAACTTTTGCCTCTCGCTTCTTTTCTGGTTTTGTTTTCCTTTTCTGTTTCAGTAACACTCCTGAAACAGCTGCTCAGGTAGCATCATTTTATGCTCTCTTTCCCATCATATCATATAGCCACATAACGATTGATTGGACAGACATCCAGGCCTCTGGGCCACAGAGAAACAGATTGGTTTTGCAAGCTCCAAGCAAAGGACAGTAACTACAGCAGTCTGGCTGACAGTATTTCCATCAAAGTGCCGTAAATGTCCTTTATGGTGTACATGAACATGACACCACCTCTGACAGAGGCAGAAAGGAGCCAAACCATTATTTGCTTACCAGTCTGCTGAGGAGCACTAATATGATTTTTTTTATGGCTTACATAAAATCTCAGAAAAGGAGAAAAAAAGAAAAATACGTATATCAGATTCTCCTGTGCAACATCTACCATGCCCTTGGGGGCCCTTTAGGACTCCTAGTAGCTCATTTTGTTTTGGTTCATGAAAGCTTAAAAGAGGGAAAATTCATCCTATGGTCAGGAAGTAATTGTGAAAATCAGTGCTTTCTACTAACCTACAGCTGGTATGTGGTGATGATGAATAACTGTGATATAGAATATAATAGAAAAATGTATCAACTCAAATGCTTTCAAATTAACTTCTGATTGAAAAGACTCATTTAACACTACAGTGTTGTGGTCACCTACTTCTGGAAATGCAAGACTGCTAAATATACTGCAACATTGTGTGTGTTTGCGATGAACCATTATTAAACAATTTGCATGAGCAGAACAAATTAAATCATCATTCATGTACAGTGTGTCTTGCCAACCTGCTCATATTACACAGTATCTTTCTAAAATAGCTCCAGTGCTCTCAGATTGAAAGGAGAGCGCCTGTAAACATTTAATTTTAAGTCCTACCCAAAGGTGGGTTGAGTAGTCAAACATTTTACTAAAGTAAAAGTAGCATTACTACAACATATTTTTAATTAAGTAAAAGTAAAAATGAATGTGTCCTTTTTCACCCCGGTTTGCAGGATGGGGTCGTTGTGTCCTTCATTGCTAGTCCTATCCCATGATTCATTGCAGGTTGAAGAGGACAATGGTGGAGGGGAGTAAAAAGCTGCGAATAAACTTGGATTTAATGCGCTGTGACATAAAGGTAACTTTTAAACGTTTTCAGGCGAGAAGTTAAGTCTAGCTATGTTTCAATGGACAAAAGTAATGGGAATAAAGTGCCAAACGGAATAAAAATGTGTCATGTAAAGAAGCCAATCGGAATATTTTGATCGGATTAAGATCAATCGGAATGAGATTGTAATCCGAATTGGGAGGGGGGGGTTATGTCGATTGATAATCCGATCAATGTGCATTTAAACGCTTATCAGGCTCAAATTATTCCGAATGTGGCAAACTGACCCGTGTGCTCCCGACGTAAACGTGACTTATTTCCGCATTGTTGAGTGGCGGAAATGCGTTGGGAAGCAAAACTGTACGGGGCTCCCAATACAACCTTTCTTATTGCTTACTCAGTGATGTTTCAACCGCAATTAGCACCTGGTGCAAGTCTATCCTGAATGCTCGGAAGACAAACTTGTATAATACTGGTTTGTTACCTATTTTTTGTTCTTTAGCAAAGACGGAAGTACTTCTGTGTTTTTTTTAAGGGAAATTGATAACTGAGTCAAAGCGGTTCTATTCTGAATAAAGCCAGGTACATATACACACATTGTGATCAGATTAATTGATTGTGTGCCCATTTAAACGGTACAATATGATTATTTAATACATTTTAAACCAATCGTGACATTTTTTGCATGTAAACATAGGTAATGGTAAACTGAAATATCTGCTCAGTTTGTTGAGTATTGCTTGATTTTAAAAATGCTCGGACGTGTTCAGACCAGCTGGCTGTGGTCTGAACACGAGACAGCTTCTAGCTTGCCTGCTATACCGCGAAAGAACGCCTTTCTCATTGCACATTGCTTTATATTATTATATTGTTATATATTATTTCCAACTCCTGCTGGCTTTCCGCAATAAGAAATAGTTCAGATATCGTATGCCAATGTTTAGTTAGTTCATTATTATTATTCTGTACAAAAAAACTGATTTAAGCTTTGCTCAGAAAGTCATACATTTTAAAATGTTTTACTAAATCACATAAATTGTATTTGTCATCAATTAATTTTGTTTATTGGTATATTTCAGCATAAAATTAAACATTTGACTAATTAATGGATTACAATGTAAAAGATGATAAGGCAACATTTTAAATAAAAGATTTTGGACCATAATGAATATGTAAAGGGGAAAACCGTATACAGTTATTTAGGAGAGGAGAAAATGGGATTAATCATCGGGTTCTGTTTGTTTGGTTTCTCGGTTGCTTGGCAAAATGACGCTAAAGTAAAGGCAGGGACAGCCGATGGAGGCAAGACCGTTCCAATTCACAAGCCGATTTCTTCCGGTCGTCTCTTTTCGCGGTCCATGAAGGACTCGGTCTACGTGGCCCGGGTCCTTCGAAGGATGCAGCCTTCAGATCCATTGTTTCACAGTGGGGATGGTGTGTTTGGGGTTTTAGTTTCTCCTCATTTCGGCCTATTTTATATCTAGGAAATAAAATGTCAACTTTGCTTTCATTTAACTTAAGGATCTTCTTCTTCATGTTTGCTGTTGCGATCTGCAAGTGGGATTTCTTATGGATATATTTAAGCCAGTTTGATAAATTTATAGATTGAATAATACTCTGTGAGATATTCAAAGCCTGGGGTATTGTTTTCTTACCTAACCCTGCTTTAAACTTCTCCAGAACTTTATTTCTATGCTGTGTTTGTTTCTTCATGTTACTGTATATCCTTTAATGTTCTTTAAGAGACCTCTTGGATCCCAAAATAACATTTAGATTTCTATTGAGACTGACTTAAACTCAGGTGGACTTTGCTCAAAAATATGACAATATTTCAAGGCAGTTGGTTGCTTTGGACTGGAATTTATGGTTTCAGAGTAAGGGTATATAGTCCAAATACACAATACACTTTTCATATTATAATTTGTAAGTAAAAATTGAGGAACATCTCCACTTCCCATTCTAAACTATGTTGTGTTGCTCTCTGACATATAATCCCAATAGAATAAATTGAACTTTTAGTTTGGTATGTGATAAATAAAGCTTCCAGGGGTATGAAACTAAACTGCCAAGTGTGTTCCTAATGTGGACAAAACCCAACACATTAGAGCTTAAATCACTGCCATACTTTCTACTGATTACCATCTTCTTCAGCTTGTTAGCCCCCTCTCCTTCAACCTCTTTTTAAGTCATATGCATGACACTAGATTTGGTATGGCAGGTGCCAATTCATTCCTAGAAAATA
This sequence comes from Fundulus heteroclitus, assembly GCF_011125445.2. NCBI lineage: Eukaryota > Metazoa > Chordata > Actinopteri > Cyprinodontiformes > Fundulidae > Fundulus > Fundulus heteroclitus. The sequence continues at coordinate 17,086,536 of NC_046369.1, forward strand.
GAAAGGCAGGCAGCCAACGAGGCTGCAGTGATTTAATTGGAATAATGTATGAAATGAGTCAGCGTCGCAGGCAGGGAGTGTTAACTCTCAGCGGTGCCAGCTTCGACAGAGATCAATGCACCTAACCTCAATTCAAGAAAACATTCTTTAATGGATCCCCTCGAGATGTGCGCCGAGCCTCTTTCCTTTTCTCCAACTTATTTATTTATTTTAATCTTTCTTTTTCCCTTTTCCAACAGTGGCGCGCACTTTTTAATTATCCGCCTGAGGATTACCAGGCCGGTGAGAGAGGATGATTTTTTATCCTGTCACACCAGACAATACAGTTTTTTTCCTTTCATCCAGGATGCATTCTTTGTTTGTTTTTTTTTCGTCTGAAGGTTTATATATGCAACAATGTTTTCATCTGACAAAATGTGAAGGTTGCAGTTTGATCTGTTTCTTCTTTTATTTTGACATTATGTTTTCTTCTACAAGGGGCTGAAACATCAGCATAATTCTGAGACAAATTTAGTTATGAACATTTCCCTTTGTGCACATGTCCTTCTATAGCATTAAATTAAAATGTTGATTGGATGTCTTTTGCTGTCTGTTTTCCCTCCTAACAATCACACACTTGAGACAACGGAGAGAAATCTTTTGCATACACAGCCAATCTGCTGGATTCACGTTTCTGTAATGCTAAATATACAACATTTTCACACCTGACGTTTGCCTCATGAAACGGCGGCAGCTCTGTTTGGTGGTAGTGAATGATTCTATTATGTTTGAAAGCTTTCGCACACTGAGACTGCAGGTGCTTTTCGTCTCCTTTTGGCATCTCCTTGTTGTGGGAGGCATAAAGTTCAAGAAACATCTGAACAATGCGAGAGATGAGTGAACCGTGTGCGCAGAAATGACACAAACTGATGTGCTGCCGCCTCAAAGAGAAACAAATACCAGAAAGAATAGTTTATAGCTCAACTTTTTTATCCCGGTGGGATTCAGTAATTATTTATGAGAGTGATTTAGGCCCCAGCCATGATAGGGATCCCAAACAATCCCAGGATAGACTTTACTACTTTTCTTCCTTCAGTGTGATCTCTTCTGTTTATGACCCTCACATCATTTCAAGAGGAACGCCAGAGGCTAGCAACCATTGAGGGGTTACCATTTATTTTTTTATTCCCTCATCTATTCATAAAACAAAACATCACATGTTTTTTAAGGGGAAAAGAAAGCAAATAATCACTTCTAATGTACTAAGATTAGATGCCCCTGGCAATCAGGAGACTGAATGATGCTGTTTTAGAGTTTGATAGGTTTGTCAGTTGCTTCACAGAAGAGCACGATATTACTTATCCTCTTTGTTTAGCAGATGCCCGTTTCGTTTTTAAGCATGACTTGACACATGCGCACATTGCAAAGGTACTAATAACTTATTTAATGACTATGGTACCACTTTGCTTTATTGTCCAGCAAACTGATCTGACCTAAGCCACATTAACAACCTATGAGGTATTGTGAAGATGAAGATGAGCGACCCCAAACCAATTAATGCAGACCAGCTGAAGGCCACTATTAAAACAACCTGGCCTTTTCTTAACTCTTCAGCAAAGCCGCATGAGTATCGCCGTTATGACACGTTACATTGCTGCAGTTATTCAGGGCAACACAGAGACAAATGGGACAGACAACCATCAACCGTGCATGCACCCACTCACACCTTAGGGCAATTTAGAGAGACCAATTAACCTAACAGCCACGTCTTTGGACTGTGTGAGAGAAAAATATCCTCTGATTACCTTCTAAAAGTGCTCTTATGCTAGTTGCAAAACTTAATATGCAAGTTCAATAACTGCACCTGCTCAGAAAATTACCTACATCTCATGTTTAAAGATGGACCAAGACAATAATCAGATTTTGGTCATGACCCTATTATCTGATTGCCGGAATCAAGGCAATGGTCCTCCATCTCTTTCTGCATGGTCCATGTTCATTACATTCATGAATAAGAGGAATCTAATTGTACATGTAAAAAAAAAAAAGATGCAAGAATTTAACAACAACAATATGCCACTAGAAAAGTTTGATTTATCACCGATAACTCATTATTTGTGACAATTACAGAACCAGCAAAAAGGCCGGCTTTGGGCATTTATTTTGAGCAACATAAAGGACAATAAAAGCTCCAGGCGCTTCCCACAATGAAGAGGCCTCAGTGCAGACCCAGTACTCGCTAGAGGTGCCTGATATCCCTTCTAGCCTGAAAACAAAGTCACCCACAATGAGCAGGAGAGGCTTGCAAAGGAGAAGGATTGCCTTGGACTTCCTCCTGGACTCATCACCTCCGTGGCCCGGTCCTCTATAAGGGAAATAAAGCATATGAATGGATAACAATAAAGCCTATCCAACACATCTCTGCATAAAAGCAAACTTGGATTTACAATAAATAAGTATTTTTACTCAAAAGAAAAGGGTATTTCTGACAAAAACTGTTTGCTAAATGAGGAACTAAAAACAATTCCTTTAAACGTACAGGAAGCTGAATAATAAACCATTTGCATGTTTTTGGACCATCAACGTTTGACCATAGTAATACTAATGTAATTAGAATCTAGCAGTAGTGATGTAGTTAGAATAAAGAGGTAAACCCAATCACAGAAAAGGAACTCCTAATGTAACAGGTAAAATGATAAACACAAAGAACAGAAGAGGTCAAATTAATAAAATTAACAGTGACATCTCAGGAGGAGAAAGCTGCACTTGTAAATAGGCTAGTTCTATGTATACAGTGAATTAAAATGTAGGTTAAAGGTCTCTAAAAGTAGAATGGGAGGCAGATCCTTTAGCTATCAGGCTCCTCTCCTGTGGAACCAACTCCCAGTTTTGGTCTGTAAGGCAGACACCTTGTCTACTTTTAAGACTAGAATTAAAACTTTCCTTTTTGACAAAGCTTATAGTTAGAGTGGCTCATGTTACCCTGAGCTACCTCTATAGTTATGCTGCTATAGGCTTAGGCTACTGGAGGACATCAGGGTCTATTTGTCTAACTCTGCTGAGTTATCCTACTGTTCTCCAATTTGCATTTGTTGTTGTCATTTCATCTTTTAGCTTTTTGTTCTCTGTCATCTTTTTCTTCATAGTAGGTACACCTGGTCTGGTGTTCTGTTAGCTGTGACACCATCCAGGGGAGACAGACCATCTACTTTTACCATATAATGTAGAAAGGATTCCTGGATCAATGTGTGCTTCTGTGCTTGTTGTGTCTCTGCTCTGTTTTCTCTAACCCCAGTCGGTCGAGGCAGATGACCGTTCATACTGAGCCCGGTTCTACTGGAGGTTTTTGCTTTCTATTAAAGAGGAGTTTTCCTCTCCACTGTCGTTTCATGCATGCTCAGTATGAGGGATTGCTGCAAAGCCATGGACAATGCAGACGACTGTCCACTGTGGCTCTACGCTCCTTCAGGAGGAGTGAATGCTGCTTGTCAACACTTGATGCAATCTGCTGGGTTTCCTTACATAGGAACCTTTTTGTCCAATCTGTATGATGTGATTGAATTTAATTTCGTAAAGTGCTTTTGAGATAATGTGTTGTGAATTGGCGCTACATAAATAAAATTTTATGGAATTTAAGGTTAAAAAGGTTATAAAGCTGTGTTTTTGGGTGCTCTAATGTGATTAAATATGGAAAGCTGTTAGGTTTAGAACGGGTGGACCCAGTATTCAAGGCAGACAAACAGTTTAGGTTTAACAGTTTAAGATCAGCAACAGAGCGGGAGGCGTAAGCATCTACAGCGGGAGCCTCTGCAGGAGGAGACAGCAGGTTAGTGACCACGCTTATCTGAAAGTGTTTGCACACAAACGTGTCAGTCACTAACCTGGTCTTAATGTTCAGTTCGGATCCAGTAGCAGAGGTAGGTCCCAGCTGGCGGGTAGCCAATCTGCTGCGGCGGTTGCCGCCCAGAGAGTCCAAGAGGCAGGTGTATCGGAAGTCGGAGGACAGGCAGGAGATCATAACCGTGAGGGCAAACGTGAGGAGGATGAGCCGTAGAGCAAGGCCAAAGACGAAGTCGGGGACGTGGTTGAAGGTCAGAGCCAGGAGATCAGAGAGCCGGTGAGGTGCCGAAGGACAATCCAGGACGGAGTCAGGTCACAGTTCCAGGTTCGAAACACAGATCAGCAGACAGACTGAACGAGGGCAGGCAAGCTTGGTAGTCAGGAAACTAATCCGGTCAGGACACAGTGGGCAGAGATCAAGCAGGTAGTCAGGTCAGGCAGAAGTCAGGAATCAGATCAGGCAAACAGGATCAGACGGCAACAGGCAGGCTCAGAGGTCGAAAGGCAAACAGGTCAGGATCAGAAGTCAGAACAAATAACGCTGGAATAAGTCTCACAAATGCTCGAAATAAACTGGTTGTCTTCTTCTATTGTTTTATGGCGGTTGGCAAACAACTTTTGGTGCATTACCGCCACCAACTGTAAACTGGTTGTCTGGTTTTAGAGCTGGTTATATACTAGTGAGAGCAGGTGGAACATATCTGAAGTGATGAGGAATGGGCGGAGCTAAGCAGGTGTGTGACATGAGAGATTAGACCAGACAGAACAGTGCCGAAATCATGACAGAAAGCTAAAGGTTTTTTTATATCTACTTATCGAGACCCTTTATGTCAGAAAAATCTCAAAATCTGAGGAAATTGTAGCTGAAAACTTAAACAGAATTACCAAAGTGGAAATGTGACCACTCGTGGCGCTTCTGTCATCTTATTTTAAATTGGAGGTCAAAGACAAAATCTTCCCACTTGCTACAAAGTGCACTTTAAACCCATTTGATATATCAGACATTGTTGAGAGAGTGTTGAAAAAAAGACTTGTATTAGAAGTGAACTGACAAAGTGTTACTAGAGTGCAATACCAGGGGAGAATGTTAGGAGAAACAGGAACATTATAGGGCTAGTTTTGAGAAACAAATTAAAGGAAAATGAGTGTTATTAGCAATCATTTCACGCTTCAATCTTGGTGTATGGGCAATTTGGTTTTGTTCTCAAAATCTTCACGCTGTCTTTGTTTGGCAAATCCAACTAAAATGTCTTACAGTGTGACAAGGAGCCTGCCACATAATTACACAATAAACCTAAATTCCCACAAAACAAAGGGGCTATTGTGTCATACTCATTAGAGCAATTTAACAATTTCAACAATTTATTTTTGATGTTATTGGCAACTTTCTGTTTTTTTGTTTTTGTTTTGTTTTGTTTTGTTTTGTTTTTTCATTACCGCAGTATCATAGCATTTTATCACAGGGGGCCTCAAAGTTAACTGGTAACAAGTATGTTGAAATCTGATGATTTCTGAGCAGTCTCTAATTACTACCAAAATGTAGTTTTATTTTCCAACATTTTTTTTGGTTGTTTAATGCTACCTAAAATATATCTCAAACAATATGAATATTGTAAAAAAAAAAGTTCAATGTTATTTGTCACTTATGTCAGAGAGTAAAATTTAAATATTTGTATTAATTAATACAAATAATTGTTGTATTGTCATAATGCAAATGCCAAATTGTTGTAATTTGGCATTTGCATTATGACATACAGATCATGAAACCCCAAAATTCGGTGTCTCAGGAAATCTAACTATTGTGAAAATGTTAAATAAATAAAAGGTTGAGAGAAAGAAAAAAGTCTCTTTTTCAGCAGCGACTTGGATAACTGAGGCTTGAGAGAATAGTGAAGAAAAAATGAATTTCCGGACGCTTCAAAGGCGGTGGACTGAGGCTGGAGCAACTATGCACAGATGAAACCTTCACATTAATTACAAAATGCTGCATACCTTTTTGCCAACCCACTCCTGAACCAGAGACAATGCAGAAGCATCTTACTGAGCTACACAGAAAATGAACTGGACTGTTGTTCGGTTGGTCCGAATTCCTCTTTTTAAGATGAAAGTAAAGTGTCCATTTTGTTTGGACATCAAGGTCCCAGAGTCTGAAGGAAGAGTGGAGAGGCACATAATCTGGATCAGTGAGATCGGTGTGAGGTTTCCACAGTCAGTGAGTGTTTAGGGTGCCATGTCATCTGCTGGTGTTGGTCCACTGTGTTTTCCACAACACAGTCATCTACTGGGAAATATGAAGCACCTTATGCTTCCCTCTGCTGACAACCTTTATGGAGGAGCTGTTTTTATTTTCCAGCAGGATTTGGCACCTTCCCATACTGCCAATAAATACCAGCACCTGAATGACCAATAGGACTGCATCAGTCCAAAAGAACGAATCCTAGAGGAGTATTGAGTGCATAGAAATTAATATCATTTTCAGAAACCTGATATTTCTATTTAGAATATCTCATTTGATTGATCTCATTTAATAATCAAATTTTCTGATGCACTGAATGTTGGGTTTTCATTATCTTTGACCCATATTACAAGAAATAAAAGCTTGATATGTATTTACACTAATACATCTGCATAATAAGAGTTTCTAGTTTCTATTGTAGTTTTTTTAAGCTGCAACTGCACTCAGTGGTTGCTACATTTTTGAAACCCAACACTTAATGTTTGTTTTTTTCCCCTTTAGTTAAAGCAGTAGTATATATAGCATATATATATATATATATATATATATATATATATATATATATATATATATATATATATATATATATATATAATTTAAAAAATAAATAAATAATAAAGAAAAATCTTGTAATTTTGACAGTTTTTTGGTTTGTAAACGGTGGCTACTTTTCTTTTGTCTTATTGTCCTCAATGAAATATTTAGTTTTTGCTTTGGTTGTATTTTTTGAGCCATTTTGTTCTTTTAATTATCCTTTCAAGCTGTGGGTTTTAGTATTGTGCTTTATTTGACGCTAGTGTGTTTGCAAGAATTTGGGATTTGTCTTCATGATGAAGACCGTGTACAGCCTCCTACAATTTTAAAGTAATGATTTAGATTATCAGTGAAAACTTTGAGCTTAAACTGTGATGTATTATTGAAATAATTCCTGTGTTTTAACAGTTAGGAACTCCACAAAGTTTAGAAAGCAGGCTGTGCTATTGATTGGTTGGTACCCACCCAATAGTAATTATAAGTTCATTTAATTATATACCCATGAACAGCTCAACAGTATGATCAACAACTTTCAGTTAAACGACCCCAGATAAAGTATTGATGAGATAATGATTATTGATTAGTGAGAGAGGCGGATAGAAGCTCTCGCTCCCTGTCACCCAACATTCAAAATGTTATTATTGTCACAGGAACATTATTGGTGTTCTTGTGTATTTTATGGCACGGCGATGGGGAGGGGGAGGGGGGTTGGTAGTGTGCGTGATTCATGTACAGAGGCCTCAGTCTTCCTGGGTTGGAGTACCTACCCATGGACCTTTGCCGCTCGTCTTCCTCCTCTCACTCAGACCCATTTCCTATCAGCCTACTGTTAAATAAATGCCTCTAGTGCCATAAAAATAAAAACTAAATTTTTCAAAAATATGCTACTGTTTTCATGAATCTCAATGTGATCTTGTAGAAAGAACAACTGTTTAGGGTTGACATGTCTACTTGTTTTAGTTGTTTTGGACTTGATTAATTACAGACCAGATTTCCTAACAAAACTGTGAAATAGCCTTTTTTCTTTAGAACACACAGGAAGCTTCAAATCTTATGCTAGCAAATTGGAAACAAGATGTTTCTCTTTTCTACCCGGTACAAAAAAATGCAGCCACACAACCAACTAAAAAGTCCTGAAGGCTTCTTCCTGGCTTCTGTTTTATCAGTCAACCTGAAGTCTTTAGTAGTTGACTTGAACACAACACAATTCAAAACAAAAATTAATACATGGTATCAAGCTTTATATCACCTTTACTCACCTTTACATCCTTCTGTTTTATAATAGGTTTGACTTATTTCACCAAATTATGTCATGTTGACTGAATTGGACAACTAGATCTTGTTTCACCCTCTGTTAGTTTAAATTATCTTAATTTTACTAGGCTGTAAACATTAAAAATATAAAACTCTTTGGGAACTCAATGTAATACATTTTCTTTCAGGAAAAGTTAACTACTTATGCATTAGTTGTTCTATGTTTTTCACTACATTAAACAGAATAAATCAGATCTGTTAATGTTTTATTGTCTTCCAAATAATCTTTTTTTCTGAAAGTATTTTTTTTTTTTTTTAAATGAGTGGATGTACAGGTTGACCTTTAACCCTATACGTACCTGCATTATGATCTATGGTTATGGTTTGTGTCAGCCTACCAGATAAAAAGCTGGATACTTGGTGAGTCAGGTCAAAAAGTGACAAAGGAAAAAGACTAAAAGCTAAAACCGAGGACATGACATTCAACCTTTGTTTTGACCCTTTCCATTTCTCAGTTTTTATAAATGTAGAGAGGCATATATCAGTCAGTTTACTTGTTCCCCTATAATTCTGCATTACTGATCAGCAAAGTCATTAAAAACTTCTGTTCCAAATCATTCTCCACCTAAACAGTCTATAGAACACTCTACACCTAATGGTGCTTCCCAATCTTTCTTGTAGAGAAACTTTTTTCTCAACCGTCCCCAGGATGATGTCCTGAGGAAACAACGGGACATGTGTCCTGTCCTCGCTGTAAAAGCTGACCTTCAACACCAAAAATATCCAGATAACATAGTTTCAGTTCCAATGGTGCCGTTTTTGAAGCAGAAACATATTTGTATATTTTTGTTGAAACAACTATAAACAAGGGTTAAGCACTTGTCTTTGAGGGGTTATTTTTTGGCATATTTAGTCTAAGTGTGAATCAGCCATATATCTATTGTTTATCAAAGCTAAGAAACCTCTTAAAAAGGCCCCAAAAGAGCCTTTTGGCTCCAAAACCCTAAAATGGAAATCCTCTGCCTTATAGGAATGATGATGTTTCATCTGGGACCACCGAGTGCACCTGCCTTTAATCTTTAACAGAAAATGGGTAGCTTTCTTGATAAAAAAAAGTCTGAAGAGGAGAGGGCAGAAAACATGCGTAGCAACTAAACAGCAACACGAAATAGGATGGAGTCAGCTGTCATACTTCCCCAACCGACACAGGGCTTATTAATAAAAATAAAAATAAAAAACACCCTCGCCGAAAATGTTTACCCAGGTTGAAATACAAAGTTTTCCGAAAATAATACACAGTTAAATTGTGACATTAGAGTATTTTCTAACTATTCATTTCCCTAATTGATGATGATACTAAACGAGAAAGAAAAATAATCCAACCAGTTTGAGCACCTGGGTGCATCCTGGTTTGATTATGGATATGAAATGGAGGAAGGAAGCGACAAAATAGCTGCTCATGGGTACAAATTGGCACAGGAGAGAATTGTTTATCCCAGTCGGCTTTCAGGTGAGACTGCGGATGCTTGTTTTGTCAGTCAACCGACTGGTTTCTGGTTGTAGAGGCCATGGCTCCAGTTTTTATAAAGCGTGACAGTGATTATGTTTGACCAAAACATTTTTTTTAGCTGGGTTGTTATTTGTCATCTGAGGCTGTGCAGAAACAGAAACAACAGAAACTGGCAATGATAGTGCTGCAAATCCAAACAAGTGAAATCTGTGTGGATATATATATATATATATTTTTTAAAGTAGCAGCTGTGAGCAATTAAACGAAACAAGTAAAATTATGTTTCCTGAATTTCCATGTTAAGCTTCTGTACATTTTCATCATTAAGCCTCTTTAGAAATGTTCATACTTGAAAATTGCTCCCATTATTTCACATTGTAAGTCATGTTTATAGCTGCAACAAGATTATAAATAAATGTCTTACAGGAAGTGATGCTGACAGTGTATGCATGCGCCGGAGTACAGCTGGTGAACGTCTTGATGTGAGGGGCTGTGAGTAACAGATGTGACAATGCCTCTCCCTGCTGTTTCTGTATGCATGGATCCCTTCCTGTCACTCCACTCACACATCATCAGCTGGCCACGAAGTGCCACTGTGAGATCCTCTGATCAAAAGCCAAAGCTGTCACCATCTCCTGACATTCTCATTCCTGTTTCCTCCATTCACAGCGCCTTGTCAGAAGAAAACCAACCCTGTAATCACCCCTTCCTGCTGACTGCATGAAACAAATAATTAAAAAGTAGATTGGGAGAAAAAAAAATTCTGCTTTGCATGTTAATTTTTTTTTTTTTACAGTTTGACATACACCCCGTTTTTATTGGACATAATGGCAGAGAGCGCACCCGAGATTTTACATTAGTTCAGCTCAGAGTAACTTCATTTGAACTGCAATATCCAAAATTGAATTCTGGTAGTGTCTCGTTGCTTAAGTCAGATTCACCCTCCGTGAAACAAGGCATAAATGGCTGCTTTGTCCTCGAAAATTAAGGAGCTGAACTTCCTCCACTTCTAGCGCTTCAGGTGGCTGCTTCTATTGTTGCTCTATTGTCAGTTTATGAATACACTGATTACACCAATCTTGACAGCAGAGGTATCTGCTCTCTGCATATCCATATGGGACTTTTATTATAGTGTGCATGCTCTATTCCACTTTCTTCTCCTCCTCCTTCCTCTCACATTATATAAAAAAGAAATCCCACAGTGGGGAGGGGTAAAGAGGAATCAAAATGACTTCATATTGTGCAGCTGTGCAGACATATTTTAACAATGTGGAAGATAAGATATTAAAAATAATCAATTATTTAACGTTAAAGGTTAAGGTAGTTGTGTTGTAAATTAAAAATACCATTAAAAACATCCAGTACTTTTTCTTTACTGTGAAATTCACATGTTGACGTAATTTGTCCATCCCAAGAACCACTTCTAGATTCAGCTCACACAGATTAAAAATGAATATTTCATTTTCAGTGTTAATCGCTTAAAAATTCATGGCCGAATTTACATTCCAGACGAGAACTAATTCATGTTTGTTTTTAAAGTCTTCTAAAAGAACTTGTCCAGTGTAGCAAGATAATCTGATGTACCATTTAGCATGCTGATCGCATCTTCATGTCGCATTTGCGATCTGATCTGTCAGCTTATTACCATTTGCTAGACTTGCCCCTGTTTTCTGTGCGCACGTTTGCAGTATTTGAATACAACTTCATTTTGCATGAACCAATGCTCATTCTTGTCCGTTTCTGTTACCCTGAAACCAGCCTGTTGGGTTATAAATTTCCATCGTAATCACTTTCAAAGCTCTACAAGTTGGATGTGATACTTGAGCAAAATCATGATTATGTTTTAGCATAGCGACAACTAATAAAACAAATATATGAATTAAAGATAATGCCCGTGCTAACAGTCATACAGCTGACAGCTAGTCATGAATATTTGTTTTAAGACATTGTACTGCTTCCAGTTTTTGTAAGACGTGCATACACACCTTCACATGAGATTTGAGTTTTGCTGTTAAAGCAAAGGCCTATTGATTCTTTAGTGAAGTTTAGGTGAGGGATGAGGTAATTTATTTATAGGCAAGACAATACAAGACCCTGACCAGTGAGAAAACTAGATCCTTCCCTCAAGAGAGCACTTATTACATAAAGGCTCATAATTGTCCCATGTTTTTCTAGGTTGACAGCACCAGATTAGTCTTAAATACAATGTTTTATGTTATCATACTCAATTTAACTACTTTAGTTAGTAACAGACCTTTTAAGGAAAAGGTTCACACAGAATAATTTTATACTATTAAATATGGTGCTAAAAAAACTGAAGGAACACTTTGAAAAAACATTAGATCTCAATTGGGAGAAATACTCATTCTGGATATCCATACTGCTGTGGAATGGAACAAAGGATGCTGCATTAGTTGAGGAAAATAAAAAATATCAACCAACAGAAGGGCTTACTCTGAAGTCACAAGCAAAGTTAAACTGAACAACTGATGCAGCAGGCTAGCTGAATTTGCTGAAATGTGATTACAGGAATTTAAAGTGGTTCTCAGTAGATGGTACGGCCTCCACATGCTGCATGCATGTCTAGGAACATCAGGGCGTGCTCCTTATGAGATGATGGATGGTGTCCCTATGCATCTCCTCACAGATCCTGACCAGGGCTTCACTGAGCTCCTGGAGAACCTGGTGGCATCAGGAGGATCTAAACATGATGTCTCAGAGATATTCTGCAGGATCTAGGTCAGAGGAACATGGAGGCCAGTCAGTGGTTTCAATTCCTTCATCCTTCTGGGAACTGCCTGCTCCTCACATTATTGTGCATCTGGAGGAACCCAGGACCCGCTGAACCAGCGAAGGTCCAACAATGGCTCTAAGGATCTCATCTCGATACCAAATGGCTGTCAGGGTTCCATCATTTATCCTCTAGAGGTCTGTGTGACCCTCCAGGGAGACGCCTCCCCGAGACCAACGCCGACCCACCACCAAACCCATCCTCCCTGGACAACGTTACAGGCAGCATAACGTTCGCCTCAGCTTCTCCAGTTACTTTCACATGAGCTCAGAGAGAACCAGCCCTGAAAAGAACCAGGGTCTCATTTATAAAACTCTGCATAGAATTCATACTAAAAGTCTACGTAAGACAAGAAAAATTAAATGGCGTATGGCAAATTTGTTTTTATTAACCATGCGCGCACACACGCAGCACGCAGTTTCCCTTTATAGATCACAGCTCTCCGCCCCCTCTGTAATGTGACACTGGCTCTGCGCCTGGGTTCAATATTGTAAGCAAACTCCATGTAAAGACAACTCCAGCATATCCAAGATATATTGTTTTCATAAACCTGAAAAAAAAAAAACATTAGGTCAGCCATAAAATGTGGGAAAATATTTGTGATTACATAAAGATGCACACAATGGATCCTTTCAGTCAATTTTAATTTGTTTTCAAAGGGATTGTATACTTTGTTAGAGATTAACCAGAATTATTATCACTGTGTTGATATAATACTTTCCTTGTTTTACTGCACGTCTTTATTTACGGGAGACATATCAATACATTCTAGAACAGAGAAAATTAACATTTCAATTTCTGTCAAACTGCAAAAGCAGCACACTCTTCATTAATTAGGCAGCATTGTTTTGGATTTCCACTCATATTAGCATCCACACAGCATCTGATTATGTACATCTCATTCTGATTATTTACCATCTGAAGCACCACAACAGGCAGTATCACCACAGGCCAGAATAGCACCTATGGTTGCTCTGCAGCTTATTAAAAGGGATGAGAACGATCTGTATCCTGGCCACCACACACCTGCAGAAATAAGCCATTTATCATAAGAAGGGTTTCATGTAAACAAGTTTAAATTGTGGAATTAATATTTCAGAGGAGGCACAGATACATTTGTGCACTAAGTTCCTTTAGGTTTAAATTAAATCTAATCTTTCTTCGTGGAGTTTCTGCCATATCCATGTGGGAGGTCTGATTCAGTTTGTGATGTTACAAACAAACGCCTAAGCATAAAACTGTGAAACAAATAAATTAATAAATATAGCAATCTATGTGACTGTGGGGTTTATTTTTGAAGTGCTGCCAGTGTGACGCATCTCGCTTACAGCAGTGTTTCTTGATGCATCTCATGAAAACATCTGGGAAACCTGTCTAGACGGCTGCGCGGGCTGATGGGGCAGAGTGCCACAACGTCTCCTCCATTTATGTGAGAATGTGCATTATATAAATCACTGCTACAAACATTATCCTTTGTCCCTCGGGTATCACACTGGCCAGAGCTAAACTAATTATTATGGACAACAATGAATCATGTTGTCAGTCAGCAGCTTTCTGCCAGGTGCCACAGGCCAGACCATCTCGAGGTCAGAATACAGTAGGGGAGAGTGAATGAAAGGGGGCACCGAGGTGTGACTAACTGCTTATTATGTCAAGCTACTGTGCGGTAGCTAAGGCGAGGCCAACAGGTCACCATTCATTCTACACATTCACCCAGAACCATTAACAGGCTCCACACTGCGGGGAGAAAAACAGCATATAAAAAAAATAAAATAAACAGCACATTTAAAGAGGGAGCAACAACGAGCTCAGAGTTAATTGTGCAGTTATCAGAGGGTTCATTATGGCTCCATAAAAGTGAAATGTTGTTTCTCTAGTGGTTCTTGTCCTATTTGTGATTTTCTCCCTTTTATAGGAAGCGTATTATTCTCTAAGAGGTTTCCTGTAAAAGTTGCTATCAGTGCAAATATGACCTGTAAACATCTTCCGTTAATGTCATGTCACATACCGGCCCAGCAGCCAGGCAAGCAGAAAATGTTAGTAATCAGTCTCTCTCCTTCTACCAGGCAAACAGCCCTCTGTAATGAAAGGAAACCAGGCAGAACTTTCTCTATGGTGCAGTTTCAGTGTGCCAAGTAACTTTCTTAACTTTTGATAACATTAATTGTAATGGATTAACTATGTATAAACAAAATAAACAACCATGTATAGCCTATCGGTAGTCAATCACATGATTAATGCATTAAAATATGTCAGAAATGGTATCTATAATGTGTATAAGTGTTACACACCTAAAAAGCTCGTGTCCAGATGAAAGCTACAAAGTGAAACTAACAAAAACGTCACATAAGAACGTTGAACAATAACACTCTTAAATTAGTTTCTGTTAATTGTTTGTACAATTTCATCTCATTCCTCCTTAAATGTGTAGAGGGGTGAAAAACAAATTATTAGTAAATAAGTTCAAAGAGAGAAAAAAAAACAGGCAACATTAATATTATTTTATCTGTTTCTATCCCTAACTTCCGTTCTTGGAGTGCTATTCCACGTCCAGCTGCTAGAGGGCACCTGTAGAGTTGGTGACATAGAAGCATAATTAAACTCTGTGTTGAAATGCTGACAGAAGCTCAACGTCTGCGTCTCATCTGTTCTGTGCCGCAGGGAAGTAAATGTGTCTTTGCATTGTTGACTTTCAAGAACTGAACAGATAGTTTTTTCAGGAGTTGACTAGAGTGTAAAATAATATGATTATTTAGTGGGAAAGAGCACTAACCAGAGACACTACAGCAGCACCGTGTATGTTTTGAACCAAGTATTAGCTTAATTTGAGAAATATTAAATGACTTTCCAGGTCAATAAACAGCACTTGGCATGTATGGATTCTCCGTGTGGGCTCCCCTTTCTCAAAAACTCGCCTGTTTGATTTGAGAGGGTCGGATGATTAGCTGAATAGGTCATGTGACCTAGAGCAGCTAGTCTAGGTTGCATAACCTAGACCCTTTCTAGGTTATGCAACAAAACACATATGACAGTTACCTGATCAGACATATTTTCTGCTCTCTGATGTAGGATTTAATCTAGAGGGGTGAATGTGGCCTTGTCTTTACAAGTAACTTGATGACTTCTCATTCTGTTGGTCCAAAGTGGTCTGCTATCAGACTCCAAAACACGGAGGGAGACTGTTTAATTTTGCAACAGTGTACCGTTGCCAGTGGCCTTCGGCTGTGCTAAACCTGAAAGTTGCAAATCAAGCGCCCCTAGTGGGTAAAAGTTACATGGTGCTGCTTTAAGTATGAAAGTACATTTCATATGTGTAGAATAAAACTTTAAAAACTACTAAAAAGCTAGAAGCAAATTCATATTTTATGTTCATAATCAAAAATACAAAAGGTCTAAGACATAGGGACATGGTATTTGAGTGTGCTTACTGACATGTAATGTGATATGCTGACAAGTACTTACTCAGTAATACCTCAAGAATGGTTTTTGAAGTATGTTCAGTTTGGTATTTTCCTTGCGAAGAGGAGATTAGACCTTCATGTTGAAATGCTAACAGAGGCGCAACATATGCATCTCACCCATTCTGATCCTCAGCATCACACGTTGAAAGGACACCAATCAATTACCCTCAGAACATCAAAGGTTGACAACTAATAAATATCAGCTTCAACTCAGGAGTGATGATTTTCTTGTGTAAGACAAGACATTTTCATCTGTGAGAGTCAACAGTGAGTTCAGGTTCTTCAGACACAGCTGTGTGACAATTCCAGCCTTGATTTCAGCCATTAATTAAGTGCAAAATCTTTGTTTATGCAGGGACACATTTAAAGACAATCTTAGTTAGATGTGTTGTGAGTTAGCTCTATATAATCAAACTAAATTGAATTGGTTTAAATATGAAATAATCTACATTTGCTATTAAGGAATTTGGCAAAAAATAATCATCAAAAAGTTCCAATCCCACTATGTAGCTGAAAAGTTACTTTACAGGAAAGTACAGCGTAAGTTCCAGGTAGGTACATAGTTACCCGTCACCTAATTACACAGCCTGGTTCCTGAAAGTACCTAATATGTATTAGAAAAGTCTCTTCCAGAAAAATACCAAATAGGTTCTGGGAACGTAACCAAAAAGTTTCAGCACAGTACCAGGTAGTGTTAAGAAAGTAATAAGGCAGTTCTGGAAAAAGGTTGAAAAGTAAGCAGTAGTTCCAAAAGGTTTCCAATAAGCTTTAGGAAAGTTCCAAAAAAAGTTGTAAGTACCAATTCAGCATAAAGTTCCAGGAAAGTACAAAGAAAATAAAACATTGAAAAGTAGGCAGTAAGCCCAGAAAATAGTCTTAGATTAGCTGGTAACTTCCAGAAAAGCAAACTTTAAGTTTGTAAATAATTTTTTTCCTGGGTAAGTAAAAGAAAATAAGCGAGTTCTGGGAAGGTTCCTCAAAGTAACCTTTGAGTTTTGGTAAAGTTTTAAGAAATAAAACATCAAGTACCCAGACAAGACTTAGTAAGTTCCAGGAAAGTACTGGGTACACTTTAAAAACAGAAATTTCTGAAAATTAAATAGTAACCAGTTTTCAGCAAAGTAACCTGCGAGTTCCAGAGAGTAATCATTAGGTCCCAAGGAATGTCCACAACATAAAAGCACAGGATCTGGAAAATACGGTGTAAGTTCTGAGACAGTTGCTGGTGGTTGCTTCTAAGTTTTGAGAAAGTAATCTCTAGTTTCCAACAAAAGTACTGAGTAAGTTCCAGAAAAATACACTTTGAGAACACTTCCAAGGTTACGAAGAACACCAAATGGTAAATTAAGTCACTCACAGCAAATTGTTGCATTTGAATTATTAACTTTTAGCTAAGTCTGTCATGTGATCGTTTTTATTACCTTGTAACATTAATGCGAGGGCTGTTTGTTAAAAAAACTTGAGAATATTGGTTCACATTATTATGACAGCAGTTTTATTCACGAGAAGAAATGTTAAAATAATGCTTTTATAGAAAGCTTGAGGACAAAGTAATGTGTATATTTATGTAATTAGAAGTGTGGAAATCAATTAACCTTAACAGTTTTACCATTTCTTCAGATTCTGCTATGCTCACAATACCTGATTTAATGTATTACTTTTAAAAGGAATGATACACAAAAGTGCATCCCATAAAGCACAGTCAGCCAGGTTAAGTATAAAAACTAAAGTTTTTATACTTAATGTCATTATGTCCTTGCCCTTGTACAGGCCTAGATAGAAAATAAGTTTTAATTTATTACTTTTAGCAGAACCAGCTTTTTTAATTTTCCACGTGTATATCCTCAGGGAGCATTTGTCAAGACAGCCAATTTATCAGATAATAAAAAAATGATAACGGTAATTAGATTAATTCTCCTGATCATGACCCGTGCACATTGAATACCTATTGCCGTGTAAACACGGTCTCTGCGTGATTTTCCAGGCCAATAGCTATGCACCTCAGTTGTGGAGCCACACATGTCCCAAGGTCTAATGAAACAATAACTTTAGCTGCTCAGCCATAGGCAGGTTTTACCTCCTCTGCTCATATTCCTGCAAAACTAAAAACAGGTCTTCTCTCTGCCACGAAATATTAGCCATCATTTATGTTGTAATTAAGAAATATATAAGCCTTGGCACACATGACTACATTACAAATTCTCCACAGCTGACTGGTTTCATGATATTGAAGAGCAAATGCAAATAGGTTTTCAATTTGAGGGAAGGATGTAGGCTAATTGAGTTGACCCTAAAGTGCTATTTTATTTAAAAATAGCACCTGAATATGTGACAACAGTTTTTTTTTTTTTTTGGGGGGGGGGGTACGTTGCTACATTCAGTTGAAACCAAATATTTATACTGTAAAAAACCCTTCACTGTCTTACATTTAATCAGACTAAATTTTGCCTATATAGTGTCAGTTATAACAGAAATAGTTTCTGTTCGTTAAAGGCCAGAATAATGACTGACTGAATTATTAGTCTACATACATTTCCTCATAGGAAATTGTACACAAGAATGAACCAGACTTGTGGAGGTCCACAATTATCTTCCCAATATCTTGGCTGAGTTCTTTGTGTTTGAGGTGTGCCTTAAAATACATCCACAGATCCACAGGGTTGTCTCCTTTTAAATGATTGGGAATATTCCCCATTTTACGAAGCCATATACAAAAATTTAGCATTATATGGTATATGTGTTTAAAAAAAACAAAAAAAAAACAAAGAGGTGTGGGGGGGGGGGGGGGGGCGGAAACATTATATATTTTTAAGTAAATTTAGTGTAAAATTTACTCCATAAACATAACAGAATTACTCTGAAAAGTGTAAACAAACAATAGTGTTAAATAATTTGACTCACTGACCTGTTGATTTTGACACTAAAATGAGTAAAATTAACTGAAAATTTGACACTGGCTATAGAGTACATTTTATACTATTTTTGAGTGGGACCAAATATTATCTGAAACAGAGTTAAACTCAACTCTGTAGGTGTTAAAGTGACACTTTGTTTTTTACTGTGTATGACGTCATCAGCTGGGCCTTTCCAAATGGTTTAAAGGCAGAGTAATCTTGGTGTATCTCAACTTTTACGTTTTTTTATTTAAACTTTAGTTTTACAGGAAAGAAATCCATTGAGACTGTTAATCTCTTTTACAGAAATGTCCTGACCTAGATGAGAAACAGCACAATGTGCAAAGTGCAAACAAGTCTGGAACCCGAGGAACTTAAGTTTAAAAACATACCTGTTGTTATTCAAGCATTTAGCCAATAGAAATTTTTCCAAATAATCTGAGCTAAAACAGGAGATGTTCAGTCTGATTCTGTGTAAGGCTGTGTGAAATAAATGTCCTATCTTTTTATACAGGCTACATATTTATATGGTTGCAACAATACATACATTTATGTCGCATTCCCTTTTAGGTTTTCATGTAAACGCAGACATTTTTAATCATTTCACGGTGAATAAAAACATCGAGTAGACCGAAACTGACACAATATTTGTAGCTCTGTCAGTTTCTGTTTTTCTCTTACACTCCTGCCACTAATGACTGGAAAATATCAACCTGAACAATTTCTGTATGCAAATGCTCATTTGTAACAACACAGATTTCAAGTAGTGTGTGCGTTATAAAAGTTGACAGCAGGCTCACGAATGCACCGCCGGCTTGAGGAGCTATCTGTGGCCGGGGTGGCGGTGGTTGAAGCATCACACCCATTATGCTGGAGGAA
Organism: Fundulus heteroclitus; assembly: GCF_011125445.2. Taxonomy (NCBI): domain Eukaryota; kingdom Metazoa; phylum Chordata; class Actinopteri; order Cyprinodontiformes; family Fundulidae; genus Fundulus; species Fundulus heteroclitus. The sequence goes on from NC_046369.1 coordinate 17,105,914, forward strand.
GAGCGCCTCATCCACACAACAAGCAGGTGCGTGCACGCGTGATTTCACACTGAGCTGTACCGCATTAGCCAAGCTATTTATGCATTTAATGCCAGTCATGGCTATATATAGCAGTAGGTCATGAATCACTCACGGGGGCTGGGGGAGACTTTGGATTGGTGTACAACATTGATATTGTTGAGCTTTTACAGTTTTTATTGATTGCTTTGACCTGTTTGAAGAAACTTGCAACCTCTCAGTTTTCAGCATCACCATCTCTGCAGAGCAAAAGACACCTCTTGCAAATGAGTTAACCCATTTTCATTGGTTTGACTCATTTTCCCCACCCTTTTGCAAAACAGTTAACGCAGATGTCATTCATGCAGTCCAAACTTCATTGCTTTAGCTGTGGTAGCAAAACAGAAACCAAATGTTCCAAGCTCTTAGAAACTTCTTGATCAGAATGAAATCACCAAAGCACCTGATTGACACCTCTTTGCACAATTTTTCAAATTGCAGTCAGTTTGCAGTCTTTACCTAAAAGGTGCAATGTTGTGTGTTGTTCTTTGCAAGCATGAATGGTCAACGTAAGGCAGATGAGAGTCACAGTAAGAGGTAGATGAGTCAGGGGAAGAAGATTATGAGGAAGATGAATCCATGTGTGAGGTGGCAGTGTAGCTGGAAGGGCTGAAGTTACAGATGAAATTTGGGCAACTATGATTGATCATGTGGTAAATCATGGCCTTTGACTTAGAAGGGCAGGACAAAGAGTCCAACCTTTCTCAATAGAAACACGGCTGCATCCATGATAAGAGTTTTGCAACGGGACAGCAGGTATTGCTGCTATACAGTATATACATCTGTATCTATTCCTATAGAGGAATTCTTCAGTGCATGGTGATGGAAAGTATAAGATCACTGTCCCGTTGAGCAGATGTCCTTGCTCAATGCAATGACTGCTGCTGCCCATGATCTAGATGCAGAGGCATGTCAAGGATGGATCAGGCATGCAAGAAGATTTTTCCCTAGGTGCATCACAAGGGAAAATATTGAATGTGATGTAGATGAAGCCATGTGGCCTATTCGTCAGGACAAAATGGACTAGAAGGAACAAATAGCCCTAGTATTTTCTGTTGGAATCTTTCATTTTTTTGGACTATTTCATTTGTTTATGTGGAAAAAAAGAATGAAGAATCAATAAAATTTACATCACAACATATTTGCTTCTGGATCCATTTTTTTTGGCAAAAAGGCAAATTTGATTACAAATGGCACTGCCATGTAAGCTGCATACAGTCTTTGGCTACAATGAACCAGCAATGCTGCACTGATTCACATTGAGTGTGGTATTCTGTATTTTGTTGCCCCTTGTGTAACGAATGATTGGAAGGGCTCAAACATTTGTGTGCAAGTTGTGTTGTTTGAAGGCAAAATGTGCTTTTGGATCATATGTTAAATGTTTTGGCAGAGTTTGAGCCTTTTGCAAACAAAATGTTTAATTTTGACCATTGGTGCCACTGTTTAGACCTCTGCGTTAACTGTTTTGAAAAATGTGGGTTTTGAGTTGACTGCTGCGTCAAAGCAACCAATAAAAACTGTAAAGCAGGATAGGTATTTATTCCCTGTTCAAGGGGACACAGGGACCATAAGACACTTATAACTGACATGTTTGAAGAAAATTCACAACACAATGATAAGCGGAGTTGAAATGCACGCCATGCACCCAGACGCCCGCTGAAGCCAATATCTTTATCGCCATAAAGGGATGAGCTGGCATGCAGATGTAATGGATTGAGATTGTGCTAACACTTGTCCCCTGCTCCGAAGCTGCCATCGTAAATTATCACCTGTCAGATCTGCGAGATTTCAACAAAGACACTTGATGCTGGATATGATCCTTGGGGGAGGAGTTGTTTAAGAAGTTTTACCCCCGCTGTGGCAGCGTCTTATATTTCTCAGCGTTATCGTTCTATCTTAGAAAGGCAGATCAAAGTAAAAAATGGTGGCAAGTGTTTTGCCTGAACAGAGATTGGAGTCAGGATAGGTTGATCTGATTCTCCATTCCTAATCAGCATCAGGCGAGAGACATGCATGCTGCTCCTACCCATATGTTGAGATGAATATCCATGCAGGTCTTGTGTGAAAGTCACTAAATTGATTTTTTTAATCTTTACTGGCACCGCTATGAGGACGTCGCTTCCATTTCTGGTGGCCAATTACGAGAACACACCTGTACTTCCTTGGAAACGTTAAGTTATGTGACAAATTAAGCAAAGTTAGCTATTAGTTGCAGACAGCGGAGAGTAACAGCTGCTATAAAAGCCTGTGTCTGTGCTGAAGCTGCATGGTGAGTCATTTTCTGTTGCAGGTTGCTTTGCTAATAGCCTTGTTTTTCTGTTGGAAGTTTCTCCTTGGGGACAGCTCTGTGATGGAGACAACAGAGGCGGAGGACACGCTTTTCCCACGCGAGACTGTTCGGTCTGTGTGCAAACATAGCGGGGAACCTTTTGGCTCCAAATGTTTCTAAAACAACGGCAGAGAAAAAAAAAATGTCATTTAGTGTTTGAGGAAAGCCTTCTGCTTCACCAAAGAGGTGCAGGGCATATAGAATATGAGTTTAGGCAGAGAGGGTTGAGAATGAAAAGGTAAGACATGCAGCAACCTTTAACAAACAGCTGAACTTTTTTTTTTTTGTCATTACCTCAAAACTTTACCTTTACCAAGCAACAATGCCCTCTAACAGGGATGAAGGAGATCACATGTTTAAATCACTAACATCCTTCCAGGCATGTCACACCGGGCTAAAGACATCTTGGAAACGCCTTCAGGTTGTCATTTAAAGCTAACAAGAGCAGGTCAAAAACTGGATGGCGAGAGAAACATAACTTCATTTTAATGGTCACCCAGCTATTTAAATTCACAGTCAGAAAATATAAAGGTTTGGACAATGGCTTTGATCACTTTACCCTAAAATAAGGTATAGCATAGAGGTTTGTTTCTACAGTTATGGTTGGTTTAAATGTGTAAGCTGTCAACTAGCAATTAATAACTAAAGGCTTATCGTGCTTTATTTATAGCATTCACCTGATCCATTTTTACTCAGAGCAAATACTCAGAGGTTTGTCTTCATGCTACTACCCCATGGTTAAGCTACACCTTTGATTTATTTATTTTTAAACTAGGATCCAGTTATAGAAGTAGTTGTAAATTCTAGTTAGGCTGACATGTCTGAGACAATCAATACAACATCGTTCTCACCAGTCTTGTAAATTTAATGTTACATCAGTTAACTAAACTACAGACGTGAGTATGTCATTGAAATATGTAAGCAACTGCAAGGTTGTGTTTATGCTTTATCCATTCATTGATTAGTTGCTATGTCGTCCCATCAAATGAGACATAACATGTTGCAATGATGGTTCAATTAGTGACCTCTAAAGGTGCTGGTATATGCATTGCTGGACAGAGCTACTTCGGTGTCAAGACTTTGTTATAATATTAACAAATAGCCGTTAAACTAATGTTTCAAATTGAAAAGCCACATGACTAGCAGGACATTTCTTATCATGTATTTAAGTTAAGCTACATGAAATTAAATTAATGTTCCTTAATCAGTCACATCTTCTTCAAATCAATCTGAGGTATGCATACGTACTTCCTTTCCCGGGAGCCATTGCTATTACAAGAGAAAAGGAGGTGAAGTCTCTGTGTTTTTTCATAATGTATGTAAAATTAAAGTAAAGGTTAACACTTCAATTAAAAAATTAGAAATTGAAAGGAGCTGGAACAAACTAAAATAACTAAAAAAGAACAAGATGTACTATCAGACAATTCAAGCCTATCTCAACACACAAGCTTATTGATTTGCCCTTGGTCGCTCTGTGGATGGCAGGCAGTGGTGCTGTTCTGTCTGGCACAGGAAGCGGGCTGTATGCATCTGATGTGAACTTACCCTATATTCAGGGCTGGATTTAAAATTGCAGAGGCACCTGTGCACAGAGTGTTGAGTGCCATATGTGATACTTAAATTCAAACTTTCTTCCTTGAACTTCTCACCTGACCCCAAATGGGCCGGGGTCCATGCCCAGTATGGCTAACTGGATAATCTGGCCTTGCTTATAATGAAAATCCTACGATGAAGAGAAAAATTACTTGATTTAAATTACTGGGTTAAGGTGATGTATTTGTCCAATGTCTCTGGAGAACTTGAAGTCTTACACTAACTATTCCACAATTTTTACAAAAACAGAGAAACCATGCAATGCTCCAAAATCATACATTTAACAAAGCCATACTCTGCTAAATATGCAAACTAACGCCTCTCCTTTTTAATCTAAACAAACAACATTTTGTACTTTAAATTTGCGTTCTTGTACTTTCAGCTGAGCGAGAACATTTTTTGCTCATTTTAAAAAACATGGATATGTGTGTGTACTTTCCTTTGCATAATTTTCTGAAAGAATGCAAACTGTTTCTCAAGGAGATTCAAAACCAAATGTGATCCTGAATAAAAGAAATCAATATTGACTGTTTGTAGGTGTACCGTCTTAAAACTACAACTTGGAACATACACACAAAATGGGAACACATGTAGAGTCGGACTCAATTCCTGTGTATAAGCCCACGATTTTCAAATGTAGATGGGGGTTAAATAATTAAATAAAGATTTGACTTCCTGCATGAACCTAGTGTGGGAGGATTTAATATCAGAAGTGCATCTTATTTTTTGGGAACTGTTTGTCTTCACCTTAACCTTTGATCCCATAGAATGTGCTGACAAAGCAATCAATGTGAATATGTTCTTTTTTTTAAGTTGCCTCAGGTTTTCTAAGGACATTGATAGAAAAAATGTTCATAATTGTTTTTTATGTCTCAAGGTTGGCTATTATGTTGGGAAAGCCATTTGAGCACTTCTGATAAAAGCAACTGATTGATTTTCCAAATGAAGCAAACACACTATACTTTCAAGGCCTTCCTGACCAACAACTGGTATGTTTTTAGTCCATCGATAATCCAACAGTCCACACAAAACAGTTTCATGCAAAAAACATTACACCATAACTATAAAGCAACTTGTTTTAACAAATCACATCTATTAATTTTGTTCAGAGTGCAGTCGTGACACAAAACACGCGTAGACTGTTTTCATCAGGGTCTCACCCAAATGTGACCCTATGTGTGACCACTTTTATGATTAAATGATATAGCATTTTATACATGGGTGTCACGTTGCTTCCTCCTGTTACACACAGCTGTGCCTTTTTTTTGAGGGGAAAGTAGACTTTGCTGTTAGATGGGGAATCAATTTAGATTCAGGACTGTCCAATGCAATAAAAGCTCAAAATAATCTAACAGATTTTTGGCAGAAGTGGGTACAGTAGCCAAGAAAATATTTTTTAGTAAGAATAGCACTGCTTCAATATACTTTTACTCAAATAGATGTAAAAAGTAGTCATAAAAAAAATAAAACAAAAAAAAACTACTGGAGTCAGTGCTATCTACCTGGATGTTTGAATCCATCTATTGCATTAATTCTGTTCACTGACTAAGGTTCTTAAGGTGTTCATGAGCCCAAGCAATGATTTGGTTTTTAGGAAATATTTAGTCATATTAAGGACTTACTCTTTTCTGTTTTCAATTGTTTTTCGTTAACATTGCTCTTTGTCAAATCCTAACATGCTGCTAGGTCTTAAATACAGTAGGCAAATTAAGTACTGAACATGTCAAAGTTTTGTTTTTCTATGTAAATTGTATTTGTAATATTTCTAATGACGTGGTTCTTACCAAAGATAAGAACCCAAATGATTCACAGACAGAAAGATATCAGGACAAAGTCCACAAATTAAGTTATTGGTAATAAAGTAAAATGGTACATGCAATAAGCACTAAAGACCTGAAGAGAAGGATTGGCTAAAATGCATAGAAAGCCAAAAACAGCTGTAACCAGTCAGTATTAGAAAGACTTCTTGCTGCTATATGCAAATCAGTAAGTAGAAATAATGTAATTTTACCTTAAAACTAATCATGACCAGGTGTCCCTCCTAAAGTCAAACGTATAATTAAAGACGTGGCCCAAGAGACTAGGAGCACTCAGAGACCTTCAGAAAGTTATGTTCATAGCAGGCATAGTTTTTCCCACAGAAGAAAAAGAGTAGTGCTCTCAACCACAAAGGCCTTTATGCCATGGTGCCAGTTGACTAAGGCAGTGAAGTACTGGGAGAATATAGTCTGGTCAACTGAAGCAAAAGCTGAACTATTTGGAACCAAATGCACACAACGTGTTTAGAAGAAACATGTTTCTGCACATCATCCAAAAAGCCATGCCAAATATGAAGTTTGCAGGTGGGAACGTCATAAGTATGGGTTCTCCTACAAAACATGGCACTTTATATAATCAAAGAATGGATGAATGGAGAAGATGAAACCGGTTTGAATTTCTTAATAAGGCCTTAATCAAACAGTTATGACCTTAGAGGATGCTGGAAATGAGTTTCTCTCAACATTTAGCAAATTAAAATAAACCAACCTACACAGTGATGATTTAAATCATTGCCTCCTGAAGTTAGGTTGTGACACAGTTTTTAAAAAGGAAGTCTACAATTTTAGATGATATAAAGATTTTATCTGAAACTGTGTGCTAGTAGTTTACTTTAGTCTTTGAGATAAAGGCAGAAAAACAAACCTCCAAAATGGATAGCAATAGTAAGGAGTCATTCCTTTCTGCTATGGCTGCATCCTTACTAATAATTACAGACAGCTCCACAGTCAACAACTCACCAACTATCTTCCTCAGACAGACAACTTTTGACCAATTAGCATTAAACCATCAACAGACATCTACTGCACCATATTAAAACTCAGATTGAGCTGCACTCTGTGCAGTGGGCTCTGCATTGAACTATGGCTGGATTACATTGGAATGGGTTGATTTGAACAGGTTTTCACCCATTTGGATTTTAGATTCATGCATTTTAATTTAACCTGTTTGTAAAGGGCATCAATATATTTGTTGCAATTTGTTACTATATCATTGAACTACAACTAAATTGAACATGATATGCTTGGTTATTGTTACAATGCTGTAAAAGGTTGTTTCTGCTTTTTCACATTGTAATGTTTTACATTGTGACTCAAATGTTAAATCACCCAATTAAGTACAAAATGCATTTCAAATTAACCACCTATCCAGTTTATCCATGCAGGGAGCTGGTGCGTATTTCCAACAGTCTTAGGGTGAGAGGCGGGATACGCCATGGAGTGACCAATTAACCTTACAGGCATATTTTTGGGACTTTAGGGGACACTGGGGTACCCAGAGAGAACCCATGCACAGGGAAACCATGTAAACCCCAAACAGGAAAACTCCAGTGAAGGATTTTAACCCATGACCTTATATCTACAAGGTAACACAGCTAACGACTGCGCCACCGTCTAGCCCAATTTTCATATAATTATTTAAGTATATGCCTTATATGAAAAATAATTCCCCCTTGTGATATCATTAATTAATTTTGATTAATCACATTTTCTGGAAAACTGAGTACAATTGTATTGTCCCCACCTAGGCCGGAATAATGCCAAAACCATACACTAAAGAAATAATTTAAATTGAACCTCTCTGGCAATATGAAGTAGGTTATAAGATGTCAAAATGTAACACATCATGCCTTGACCTAAACTAATTTGATAACTGATGAGAAACAAAGTCATTGACTTCTACCCAAATTACTTTAATAGCACATTTCAGGAAGTCACCAAAGAAACCAGAACAAAGGCACACAAAGGCCCATCTCACATTTCCCACAAAAAAACAAAACAACAAATCATTCTAATGATCCACCAAATCTTCTGTGGACTGATGAGACAACAGTGCAACCTTTTTAAGTAGCTGTGGCATGACCTTAAGGAGTTTGTTCATGCTTGAAAACCCCCTCTGTGTCCCAATTAAAACACGTCTGCAGGGCGGAGTGATGTCACCGGGTGATGTACGGAGGAATCAGTCCTTGACGCAGCCGTCCCAGGTTTGAGTCCCGGCCCATGGACCAATGCTTCATGTCTTCCCCCTTTTTCTCAAACCCATTTCCTGTCAGCCTACTGACAAATAAAGGCCACTAGTGCAAAAAAACAACAACAACAAAAAAAAAACAACTCTTCTGCAAAAAAGTGGTCCATACGTCCTTTACAATGATGTCACAAACACTTGCTGGCATTTCTAGATGTCATAGGTGGCGCAACTATTTAAAACTTTGATTTTTTTTTCACATAGGGCCAGGTTGGTTTGGGTAGCTTTTTCCCCTTAAATAAAAAATAAATGAACACTTCAAAACTACATTTTGCATTTATTTGAGGTCATTTCTGTCTGATATATAGCACAATATCTTATTTGCTAACATGAAAGATTATCATATTTCATCTCAAAAGGCCTATTGTATTACAAAAGTATAATAGCTGTCAACAAATGTACCAGATTCCGCCTAAAATAACACTAGATTTAACTTTTTTGAAACCCTTGCAGTGAGCAGCATGCTGAGAGGAGTGCCACACTTTTTATCTGGAAAATGAAACAAAATGTCCTCCTCTTGCTTCACCACTTTCAGCTATTGTCTCCACTTTATTAGCATGCCATTCATTTGGGATCCATTCTTTTGACCAGGAAGGTGTGCACTTGACAACAAACGGGTAAAGACAAGCTAATATAACAAGCACCCTTCTAATCTGTGGGAAGTTACCAAAAGCCCAATAACATGTGTTGTTTTTCTGAAACCCTCTAAATTGTCTAACAAAACACAATTAAATCCATGTGAGCTGGGGTTTGTCTGTTATATGACATGTGCAGTCACAACTTTCCCACGCTGATTTGAGGCAGGACACTGAAGAACGAATCCAAATAAAGAACTCCCAGAACGTGGCACAGCTCAGTATGATCAGTTTAAGAGTTCATGTCACAGGATTTCTTAAAAAAAAAAAAAAAAACTCTGCTCTGTTGTTTTGTTTTTGCCACACTGAAAAATGAAATGAAAAAGGGGGGGGAAAAGCAGAGAAATGAGTTATCTCAGCAGGACGTCGAGCAGCAAGCTTCCTCTGTGTTTGCTCTCAGACCAATATGCTAGCTACATTTCACTTAGTTCATCTTCATTTAGAAATCTGGATTCTTGCTGAAGATGTACCATGTCTGAGCTACAGCGAGGGTGGCATTTTATTATTCTTTAATCTCTGGTGTTTATGAGAGAATATACATCACTGTCAAAGGACTCTGCAGCAGCATGTACTGGAAGTGGAAGCTGTTGGTCTTTACATAAGCCCAGTGGGTACACTTTGAAGGTATAATATAGATTCAAGCACAAAGTATACTGAACATTATAGCCGTTGTTTAGGCCCAAGCAGCTCATCTTCAGTATATGGTGATTTTAAATGAAGCGTAGAAGCTGGATGTGTGCACAGCCAGGGTTTGTCTAATGAATTCCTCTCAGGAGCTGCCAGTTCATGAAGAAGTGTGACGGTGTTTGACAGTTCTGAAGCTATTCAGTGAAGTCCAACCAGCAGCTGCTGAAAACCGAAATGAAAGTTGATTAGTGACAGCTCTGCAGGGACGCTGTTGTCTCCTGTGGTACAGTTGCACTGATAACAGGGTTTTGCCAGGATTCATGTTGTTCTGGTAAAAGTATCTGTGTAGGTGTTTTCCTTGGTTACCGGATTTCTTTATGTTCAAAACACACAAAGGACGTATTTTTTTGGGAATAAAATAAGAGAAATCAAGGCAGTAAAATTATATGTTATTTATATCTGCACACCCTTATCATTGACCCTGGCGATGGTGGTGGTGGGGGATCTGGTGTCTATCTTTAGCAGTCATTGAGCCAGAATTCCTCTAGACTGCTAGGGGAATTCAGAAACCAATAACCTCAACATGAATTTTTGGTAGGAAAGCAGGAGTACTCAGAGAAAACCAACAGTGAGAACATGCAAACTCCCAACTGAAAGACCCAAGTTTGCAATTGAACCCAGAACCTTCTTGGTGCTAAGCAACCACAGACCACTGTGTAACTCCACTATGAAAAATAAATACATAAAAAATAAAGATGAACCTGAAACTACTGTCACTGATTATTGACATCTTGTCATGTATGCTGGTATATCAAAAGATGTGTTTTGCATTGGTCTAAACATAAAAAAGCAGACAAATTTTGCAAAACATCAACTCCTGTCACATATATGAAGCGTCATAGTCTTTGGACATTTCGGACTAATTAGTTCCACTCCCATCAGCCTTCTGCCATCTGTCACCATCCTATCAGCTCCTTCCACTCCTCGGTCACCAGTCATCAGCTCACACCAGTTCCACCTTGTGCCGCTAATTAGTCCCAACTCTGCTTACCTGTTCCCCTGCCTTCATATACCCGCCTCACTGCCACACTACCTCTTACCTCTCCTATGCTCTGCCGCCGTGACGCTCCCAGTTTCTGTGTGGTCTGCCTGCTGGATTACAAAACTCTGCTTGTGCTCAGCCCTCAGTGAAAAAGGTTTCCAGTGTCTGTGTGCTGCCAGTCTGCTCAGTTTCTTGTGAGGTCTCCTTGCTTGCTCAGCCCGTCAATTCCTGCCTTCATCTTCGGCTCAAGTTCTTCACCCCTGCTACTCCTGGTCAGTCTGCATCCTCTGGTCTCACTTTCATCCCCTCCTGCCTTCTCTACCATTTCTCATCCTCCTCAATAAACCTTTTAAAATGGAACATTGTTGCCTGGCTGAAAATTGGGTTCTCAGAACTCATTCATGACATGAAGTGGGTATAATTTACTATTCTAACTATGTTTTGTATTTGCATATATACTGGAATGAGGGGTATAAAATCTGGTGCCTGCTATTGAACCATGACATAGTAATTTACTTCACTGTGACATCTTCTGATTTATATTGTTCCCTACATAACATTAATCTTGTAAATGTTGGGGTGAGAGTTCAGTGATCTACGCACAGTGTATCAGAGACCCCAGATTAGGAAATAAACATTGGCTCATTTAATCAGGAAGTAGGTAGCTTGGGCTGCCATCAGAATGAGACACTTGAAACGTACTGCATGTAGGGTTGGATGAATCTTCAGTGCTGTAGACAGAGTTTAGAGCATGAGAAACATATCGGGTTTTAGCTGCAACGTTTTCGGTTACACTTGTGTAAATCCAATTACAGTGACATGTCTATGAAAATATGGCATTTCTGAGGCCCCAGCTACACTGAAGGGGTTAAGATTTTCTGGCACTTCACAGTTTAATTAGGATTGAGAAGGCGGCCATTCAATTATAAATTAGCTACTGAAGTAACAAGAGCCCCCCCTCCCCCCCAACACACACACATCCTTGTTTTAAATACTTACCGAGAACCTTGACTTGATTTCCACTGATTCATTTCCCATTCATTTTTAACTCTATCTACCCTGACCCTAACCTTATACCTAATTGACACCTTAGGCCTAAACCTAACTTCTGGCTCAAAAGAAAAGTGAGGACAAAAACATGTCCTCACTTTGTTCTCCCTCAGCCTCAGGTACAAGTGTGTACGTACACACACGTTGATATGTACAACACTATGTGGACCTTCCATTCATTTTGGATTGCTTTCTGTCAGGTTCAAACACCTAAAACATTCATTAAACAAACACAAGGAGGAGAGACAACAGAAGAGTTCATTTTCAAAACTTGCAAGAAGAGCTAAATGGAGATGCTTAATACAGATCTCTAAATACGCTCTAAAAGCAACTCGGTTGCCTCCTCTCTTTTTATTAGGTTATCCCTGGTTCCATAGTCAAGCTAAGGGGTAGGGATAAGCAAAACAACTGTGACCTTCGAGATAAAACCAAGCAGTTCACACAGTACAGTTATGCGTAAACACTCCAGATGGCTGAATAGAGTTAATAAAAACACTTATTATAGTCATAACATATTTCTCTACTTTCTGTAGACCTTCTGCAATGATAAGCGAGAGATCAGCCACATAAAATACACTTTAATATCTAAAACCTCAAAACTTCTTAGTAGTAAAGAGTAAATATATATGATAAATGCAATGAACATAGTAAATAACATAAAATATGTAGAAAATGGTAAGAATAATTCTATCACTTTCTATGCTCTAACCCTAAACTTAAGGTCACAGGTACATACTTAACGTAAACTCAATTCCCACCTTAGCCCTAAACCTAAGTTTTAGCCCAATTTGCATCGTGTGGACCTTGGAAAATGTCCTCACAATACCAATTGTCTACACAACATTGGTCTACTGTCAAGTTTTGGTCTGCACTGTGATAGACAAACAAATGCACGCACACACACACACACACACACACACACACACACACACACACACACACACATTCCAATCCCCACAAAAATAATAGAGAAAGAAAATAAGAGCCGAACAACTTTAAGTTTAACCGAAAGTAAGGTTAAATACCCAAGGCAAAAAAGTTAAAATACAATGCAAAAAATTTACCACCGCCTCTGAAAGAAAACTATGTGGACCTCAGCACATTCCAAATGAATAGAAAGTTTAAGTATTTCACAAGTGAATAAAGTTTCCAAGATCTCCCACTCATCTGTAACCAAAATTAAATCTGTCTTAATGCAGGTCTTAATGATCAATTCAGATTTTTTTCCTGAAATATTGTGAGGTTGTTCATATTAATTTGAAAATGTTGCCTATATCTCACTCTAGTGTGAACTGTTTACTGCTCCAAACTGACCCTCATGCACAAAAGAACAATAACAATCACGCTCAGCATGCTTTGGTCCAAGAAGCATGAAAAAAAAAATAGGTGTTATGATTAGAAGTATCCAACAGAAGCAATTTATTGTGTCAGCGGGTGCTGAGGGGGAAACATACAAATAAAAGAATCCATAATCAAGAGTTTTTATTGCCATTATATAACCATAAGGAAAGTTTGGTGAGACGCCGGCTCAGAATTCACATACAACACACAGACATAAGACATCCATGGAGCAAAAAAATGAAAGAAAAAGCTCAATTTAACCTTAAACTGCAAAACAGAAGAAAAAGACTTACTAGAAGGAGAAAAATACTGTGCAATAGCTAATAGAAAATAACGCATATTCAGATATAAAATAAAACACTGAAGTTGAATATAACACACAACACTGGAACCAGCAGCATGTTTATAGACATCTAAACAGACTATGAACTGGGCTGATGGTTTATCTAATTTTCAACAGGGAACAATTGCCTTCACAGCTTTGTAAAAGAAGCTGTTTTTAATTTTATTAGTTTTTGAATTAATGTTCCTGAATTGTTTACCTGATGGAGGTGGGACAAACTCAGGTGTGGAAAAACGTCTGCTCCTTTTCTGGACTCATACAGCACAGACCACGTCTGTATCTTGTAGACAGCATCCCTGCCACCAGTGCTAGATCCTTCCTCTCCTGTGCCATGCAGCCCGTCATACATCACTGCCACGCTGAGACACAAGAGGCCTTTGATTGTAGCCCTATAAAAGTTTATAAGCAGCTAGAAAGTCTTTTTCAGTTTCCTGAGAAAGAAGAGCCGTTGTTGGCCCTTCTACACCAGGTGAGAGGTGTTGACAGTCCAGGAGAGGTCAGATGAAAAAAAAAGAGTGAAATGCCAACTCACCTTTCTTACAGAAAGTTGGCTGTTATTTTGGTCTGTTTTGGATATGGGGACACAGCCATGAATGGTGGGGCAGGGATATCAACAACTTCAGAGACTCTGAGTTCATTCAGAACTCCAGCATGTTGAGGACAACTTTTAATTATACATGTCAGTGCTTCTCCTCTTGACTCCTAAGGCAGGACACTTGCTGCAATCCATTGTTTTGCATTGCAACGGGGGCAGATTACCGCACGCTGGCTAACCTCTTCGGCTTTGCATAGTCCTCTGTGTGCAGGATTATTGACACATTTTGCAAGGACGTGCGCCACGTCCCTCATCCAAGCAATTCCTATATGAGCCTTCTGATTTGGCTGGAATTGTCCATGTCTGCCCGCAGTGCCTTGCAAAAATATATTTGATTCCCCCATCCCTACTGCAATAGGTTTGAAAGAAAACAAAGGTTTGTAGTGTTCACTTCAAAAAGCCAGTTTTTTGGACTATTTAAACCTCTCCCCTTGAACATTTTCAGCTCGTGGTATTTGAATTTTAATGGAAAAAGAGTCAGGACTAAACAAGACAGATATGTGGAGGAAAACATAAAATGACTTCATTGTGATTATTTGTAGCACAGCAATAGGTATGTGCAAACATGGGCTTCAATGTCATCTTTTTTAATAGTCTCAGGATTTCGAGTCAACATGTACACCACAAACTGACTTTTCCTACTTCAGAAAGCCAATTTAAAAATGTCTGATTTTGTCACTTAAAACACATTTAGAGTGTTGATGGGAGGTGCAACCCCAGCAGGAAAATTTACATAAAGATAAAATTTAAAAGAAAGAGCTAGAACAAAATACATACACTACAGTGTCAGATGTGGGAAAAGGCATTGCTGGCAAGTTATTTACCTAAAACGATGTCTCTCCATAATCCACTGTAACAAAAAGCACATTATGTAAAAGTATAATGTAGGGTGGGGGTGGGGGTGGGGGGGCACAGGTGGGGCAAACTACTAAACAGACCAAAGTTGTTCGGGTTTCAATGTACAAAACTGGATTTCTAGCCATTATGTGTCAATTTAATTGCCATTTTATATTTCTGGAAGAAGAAATGACTGGGGAGTGGAAGAGCAGCTGATCAGAACCTCATCCCAGTCAGCAATACTGCAGTTCCCGTGACAGCTATAATAGCGCTAATGACGGGCTGTGTTACTCTGTGGCATACAGACACCTTGGCTGGAGGACAGGATGACTACTGGACAAGTAGAGAGGCTACGGGTTTGGAGGAGGAACGATGACATCCTTTTCATGCGTAAATTATGCGGTGAAAATGCATGCAGTAAAATAACGCTCTTTTCATCTTCGGATTGACTCACTTAATTTTAAAATAATCCTTGAACTCAGTTGTCACGATCACTGCGGTTCTGAATCTGTTCAAAAGAGTAAGACGACACAAGGCTGAGTGTAGCTTATTGACGTTTCTTTACATTTTGCAGCACCTTTCATCTGAATCACAATTGTTTTGGAGCTTTGAGACGATTCAGCCGTTTAAGGCCACTCTGGTTTAATTGTTCAGCTAATTGACTGAAAAAAAGTGAAGCTTGAGGCAACGGTGTGTACTTTCTGAACTTGGAGGACATGAAGGATTGATTTAAAAGTGAAACTTTCTGCTCCCTTGGTTAGTCTCAAGTTAACAGTTTCTAGAAAAACAAAATAATAATCCTGGACAAGTACCTCTCAAGCGCAGTTCCACCATTAACAATTGTGTTGAACCTCGCTGAGTTATTCTGGCCAGATGAAACATGACTCTAGTCTTATTGCTGGTAAAGGTGGAGCAGAGGACATGTTCTGCTTTCAGAGCAACCAGGACTGTGGTCATCATGAGCCTGTGAGTAAATGTGGTACCCAAATCTTCTTAGAATGATATCTTTGAAACCAGTTATCAGCATCACAGAGTCATACTCTAAGATGTTTATGAAAGTACGCATAAGACATACAAATGCAGCTAAACAAATGAAGACGGACTTGGGAGAGATATTTTTAATAGTAATTAAAATCATCCCTTATCATAAACACACATCATACAGTTTATGAAGTGATTGAATATACTAGGAAGCATAGTGTTTCTACCCAAATGCATTTTATTCTTATATGTTTGAAAAAAAAAAGCATTAAATTCTTTAATGGGAAACAAACAATAGAATACCATGTAGCAGTGTCGTGAAATTGTAGTTTTGTCTGTATTGTCAAAACAATTGTTTTGTCTGATTACCTGAGTCTTAAAAGAGAAATGTGGGATTTATTAATATATTATGAATTTGGGGGAATTATTTATAAGCTTATTAATTTGCAAATTATGCTAGTTGTGGGATCTTGCACACAGGAGAAATACCAAGAAACATGACCTTTAAATCTAAATAAATAGAACTGCAATTGAATATGTTATGAAAATTATTTCTAAAAGGATTATGAGGAATAAAATTGAGGTTCATGAAATGGGGAATACAGATAAATATCATGGGGCTAATATACAATAAGGCATCTAACTTATTAGAGCATATGGAGATATAAGTGAAATACGTTTTAATCGCCAAAAATCTTGGTCTCTCCCAACGTCTAACACTGTGGACTTTATTGTATTTACTGCCAGCCGTCTGAATGAAGCAGTTGGATGAGCTTCTCCCTTAAGCCCTCTGGAAGTGCGTCTTCGGCTCCTGCTCCTCTTGTGCGTCGCAGATCAGCAGGACTTCCTGTCTGTCTCGAACAAAGGTAGAGGTTTGCTGAGCTCTGAGAGTGACAGCCAAACAAACCCTAATAGGAAACAAATGTGGTTGTGGTTAAGGTAATATAAAATATACTGTAGTGTTGTAAGCATTTTCTGGGCATAATTTCTATTGCTGGAGACTAAACAGCCTCATCAGTGAGGTTTACAAGATTCAAGTATCCAAAATAAACTAAGATTTCAACAACTGTATGTTCTGATGAATAAATCTTCCAGCAATCTAAGTTTAAACCTGTGAATTTGGAATAAGAAGGGTTTCAGAAACAGTTTTAATATTCTGGGATTATGATCCTTAGAGAAACACATCTGATGGAAAGAGTTGAGGAAGGGTTCAGGAATGTAAGTGTTGTCTCTGGAGTCAACATTACTTCATGGCCTATCTGGAGATTTAGGAGTTTCTCCTGCTTGGGCTCTGCTTGAAGACAAAGGAAAATATGACTCTTGCATTAACGATTCTAAGAGTTTGTGGCTCATTCCTGGTCTCACTGCTACAAGCAGTCTCTATTAAAGGTCTGTAACTGACTATTTCAAAATCACAAACACACTAAAGAAAACAGAAAATGGGGAAAAGAATAAGATGACCTTTTAAAACATTAGCATAGTCACCGTTTTAAAAAAATCCGTTACGCACATCAAATGACATTTCATAAAGTAAACTCAATTTTGGAAGGTTCATTTACACAGACTGACATTTACACAACTGTAAAGTACAGAAATGAGATAGTTGAAGACAGTCAGCTTTCCTTGCGTTTGAAATATAAATGTTTCCAACCCAAAAATGACTGAAAAACATATGATTATAAATATATCATTAAATATATGATGAAAACTAGTAACTGTGATACACTGTTTATACAATGGCAAACTAGAAATCCTCTATTTAAAGGGCGTATTTCAATATACTTTGGTGCCAGAAATCTATCTTGATAGCATTAACATTACATCACATTTGGCCTTTAACCTGATTTTCAAAGCTGTAATATATTTTTTCTTTGAAAGGCTCTTTTCACACACATTAAAAACATGCCTTATATAGACCTTCTTAAAATGAAACCTGATCTTCCATATTAACCCATTGTAGTGCTCTGCTGGTACACACAACAGCTCATTTATCACACTATCTTTTAAAAAGCACAGTTTTAATACATGCAATAGTAATTTTTATTTGCACTAATTTCACAATCCTCACCTGCTTTATATCAGGCAGCGCCGTGCACATGAGCACAAATGTATATGTAAACCTAAACATCCAATTGATCTATATGAAAGGACGCAATTATTGTTTGGAAGAGCAGAGAGCGAGGACTTGTATTGTCATAGATGAGGTCAGATTATTTGATAGACCAAAAAGATGTTTCTTAGCATAATATAACAATCGACAGCCATCAATTGCAGTGATGGTGAAAGTGGCAAAAGTTAAAATGTTTGACAGGTGAATAACGTTATGGAAGTTACAGTTTGCTTTTGTCATACTGTCATATTGTTTTTTTTTTTATTGTAAAGCAACTTTGAGTGTTCATAAAAGCGCTATATAAGTTAGATGTATTATTATTATTATTATTATTATTATTATTATTATTATTATTATTATTATTATTATTATTATTATTATTATTTTCTCAAATGTATTTTATTGCTTTGTACCCATAGATTACTTCGATTTTTACCACTTTGACCTGCAGCCCACAATCTCATCTCTGGTACAGCTCTCAACTGGCTTAAATCATATTTAAAGGACAGGGACTTTCTTGTGTCAGCAGGTAACTTTACATCAGAGATGACAAAAGTCACATGTGGGATTCCCCAAAAGACCATCCTGGGTCCCCTTCTATTCAATATCTACATGCTCCCTCTAGCTCAGATTGTAAAAAAATCAAACAAAACACCAGATACAATAACTATGCAGACGACACACAGCTCTACATCACCATGTCTCCAGGTGACTATGAATCCATTCAAGCGCTGAATAAATGCTTAGAAGAAATCAATGGATGGATGTGCCAAAATTTTCTTCAATTGAATAAAAACAAAACTCAAGTGATAATCTTTGGACCGACGGAGGAGCGATTAGTGGTTAGCATACAGCTTCAGTTGCTTGAGCTAGTAACCACTGATCAGGCCCGCAATCTGGGAGTAGTGATGGACTCAGACCTAAAACTCCAAAAGCATCTAAAGACAATTACAAGGTTGGCCTTCTATCACCCAAAGAACATTTCCAGGATTAAACAACAAATTTCTCAGCAGGATCTGGAAAAAACTAACCCATGCATTTATCTTTAGTCGAATAGATTACTGCAACAGTGTTTTCACAGGTCTGCCTAAAAAGTGGATCAGACGGCTGCAGCTGATCCAGAACGCTGCTGCCCGGGTCCTCATTAAGACTAAGAAAGTAGAGCACATAACCCCAGTTCTAAAGTCCTTACACTGGCTCCCTGTATCTCAGAGAATAGACTTTAAAATACTTCTGTTAGTCTATAAATCCCTAAATGGCTTAGCACCTAAATACATTACAGACTTGTTATCAGCGTATCAACCCTCCAGACCACTGAAGTCTTCTAGCTCCAGCCTACTCTGCATACCTAGAACCAGAACCAAAGACAGAGAAGCAGCATTTAGTTCCTATGCTCCATTTATCTGGAACAAACCTCCAGAAAACTGCAAAAGTTCTGAAAGCCTGAGCTCTTCAAGATTAACAACCCATTTGTTTAGGATTGCCTTTGACTGTTGTAGTTAAAATGTTTACTGAAACATCAGTTTAAGATTATAGTTCAACTGTTTAGATCAAGTTTGCCAGAAGAAAGAAAAGAAAAACTTATCCTGGTGTGCTCAATCTTAAAAACATCAACATTTGAACTCACTTGTACAAAAGACTGCAAATATCAATTAAAAACAAGCCATAAAAAATCTAACAGTTCTCCAGGCAATGACCCACTAAGAGATGATGACAAAGCTGAGTGGGAGGAGTCTCCCTTTTCAAACGAAATAAAGTTAGCTAGTAAGAGACCTGTCAGAGGTCTCTTAAATATTGAGTGAGCGAAAATATGACTGAAAATCTACCAACTCATCATTTGCTAATTTCTCAGAATATAAGAATATCACATAACACCAATATGAAGTGTTTTTTTATTCAGAAATGAAATTTCATTATGTTATTAACCACAGACAAGATGGCTGAGAATTATGTCTTTATTCAGCATTCAAGAAAATTATTTTTAATTCATTAATCCAATAACCTCATGTTTTTATACCACTTGATTCAGTTTTATATAGTTTGCATCTGAAGTGAGCCCTGGCTGATGCACTGTTCTAAATAGTGTGCAAAGTATTTCTATCCGGTGCATTGAAAGCATGGCAGCATACAAAAGGCGCACATCCAGTAACTACTGGTGCTAATATCCACCATCTTCATTCACAGCTCATACCTGGTCAGCCACTGCTGAGCCCCCGCATTGGACAGGGTTTTAGCTGGTAGGAGGCCATTTTGGTAGGTCTCCAAGCAGCTGGCTTAAAGAGGTAACATTTGCATCAAGCTGGATTATCTTCATGCGAGACCCAATTCGTTGTCCTTTTAATAGAGAAATGTATCTTGGTAAACCGTGTTCATGTCAAATGAAACGTTAGCACATATTGAGTTATAAAAATAACGACAGTCCGTTTAGTGGGTTGTGAAAATCACACTGTCAGAGCTGCTCTCTTACTGATCTTCAATTGTCAAGGCTACCACAGACAATGTCTGCTCCCACTCATGCAGTGTGCCAGATTGAATCAAAGCAGGATGACAAAACCCACAAAACTATAGAACAATTTTACCCGGTGACTGTGAGTCTCACTGTAACACCTTTGGCATGAACTTATCCCCAAACCCCCCCCACTCACTCACCATCTCTACACGGGTTGACACAACACCCATTGTTACACACCTCCCTATGAAACTCTCACCCTCCCTATGAAACTCTCACCCTGCCACTTCACCTTTTCTGCTTGAATTGATAGTTTCAGACATGCTACTGCATGTCTGTCAATCCACTCCCTGAAGTGAAGTATGCTGTGCAGCATATAGAAATGGTTATATAAATTAATTCAGACTTTAAAAGTTTGAATAGTGTATATCTTGAAAAAAAAAGCCCTGCCAAAAAACATTTATGACCGTCTCAAAAAAATCATTAAATATATCTTCGTAATGCCCATCAGTGTTTTAGACATTTTCACTGGTTGACCATTTCTTGGTTGATGCGCTCCAAGTCTTTCAGGCTGCTGCAACACCTCCCTGCCATTACCCTAAATTTTAGCTCTGTCCACAGATTTTAGCCACAACACTGACTGGGTAACTTAAAAACTCTTATTACTTCCAGCCATATAAAGAACACTGTTAAAATGACAAGATTTCATTCAACCTAAACCTACCAGGAGCGTGAGTAATTTTGTGCTTAACTGTATTTTTTGTTACTATAATGTATTGGATTTAATATGTCACACTTACAAATAAGTAAGACTTGCACAGTTTGCTGTTCTGCTTTGTGGGATCCAGCTGTGCTATAGATGTTCCTCAACTTGAATTCACTGAATTAATGAGGTTTTGCTCAACTTTAATAGCTTTCATATCTTTAATTTTAAACTATCGAGGTACTACAGCTGCAACACTTGCTGCTTCACCTGTCCAACCTTCCCACTGCAAAACCTTGTCAATAAGATTAAAAGTATTACTTTCCTATCCTATATAATGGTAAAAAAATTAACACAAGCAATGTTTTTGTGTTTTCATTAAAGCTTAAACTATATATTAAAGCCTAGTGGATGAGCTTCGGTGTTAGCCGTTGATTGTAGCTTCGCTGCTCTGACCGTATACTTTGAAAATGGCTGAGAGTGGAAAGAAGCAAGCTGTCTTTCAAGTTTGTGAGAAGAAGAGGAAGAAATAAGACCAGAATGGGTCTGGGAGATTCTTTAACGTGATTCCCCTGAGGAGCGGAAGACCAGGTGGGATGATCTTGGGATGATCTTATTCAAAAAGGGACTTGGGAGTTTCTTATCTACATTGTCCACTATACCTTTAATTCACATCTAAGCTTGAACATAAAAATGAAAAGAAAAAATAGGCAATGTGATAAACTGACCAAATACTTATTTCACAATAATGTTTTCTTTAACTCAAACCTTGTGCTTGTCTCTTGTTTTGCTAAAAAAGAAGCAATCTTAATCACTCCTTACTTAAATTGTTACTTACAGCCCTCTTGAGGTATTCAGCATTTTTTCACATTTGGAAGCAATGGTTTCATATTTATATTCTTTTTAAAATCCTATTTCTCTTCATTTTTGCCTTCATTTTTAATTACAGGACCCTGTTTTGTTTCATTTGTACAAAGTAATTGCAGTAAAATGCTACAGGAAACAGACACATGAGGCTAAGTGGGGGACCTTTTGCATTATATATGTAATATAACCTTCCAGATTTTTACATTTAAAAAGCATATGTAGAAGAAATAACAGAGATGTTTCTGTAATATGGTGATATGCTCCCTCACTTTCAGCTGTGTGATTTCAACTTCCTCCTCTCCTTCCTGTCTCGTCTTCCCCTCACGCTTTAACCTGAAAGTTCATCCAACTCCACAGCTCTCCAGGACCTTCTCCTGAATTTATTTAAAACTTTTATAGACACAACCTCATGCTCTGTAGGGTCTTCAGCATTTCACACACCATGATATCAATACATTGCTTGGTTATGTATTAGTATTGTGGAATACGCTGCATGTGGGCGAGTTATTTTCATCTTCCTGTCCACCTTTTAACCTGCTCCTACATGCATTTAGGTTCTTATACGCTTTTGGTCTTCCCCTCCTCTTTCTGTCTGCCAGACTCCTCTGCTGTAGAACAGACATTTCAGAGGTGTTTGTAAAATTCTGATAAATATCATCTGGTTCAGAGTAATGCTGTCAGATAGCATCGCTTTGGCTTTAATCCCTCTCTTAAACTATTACAATAAACAGAGAAGATTGGAGTCGGTTCCCATTGCTCACATAAACAAACACAGGGCTGGCTCCGTCTCAAATGACACGGACCTCTGTGTGCCGAGCTGTGCTGCAGCCTAACTTTTCGTGATTCACAGTACACTGCAGGCCTTATGCCAGCAACAATGGCTACACTGCTTCATGCACACGTCTATTGTTTAATTCAAACCACAATACACAAGACTGCAGAGACATCCAGAACTTTCTCACTTCAGTTATAAGAAACTTTACGTGGGTAAAGCAGGGAATTCACAGCCTCCTCCATTTAGTTCTGTCCTTTTATTGCTGCGACATGAATCAGAGTTAAGATTCAAAGCTATTGGTTGGCTTCGTTCTACAGATTTGCTTTTAAGAAACTCCAGTGCCCCAAATCTGAGTTTATAAAGCAAAATAACTTTAGAATTTGACTGAAAAATCTAAATTAATTGATATACCAAGGTTTTAAAAAAGTAACAGCTGCAACACTACATACATTTGTCCGTCAATCTATTCTGACAATTTAAAATCCCTTATTTGAAATCCTAGAGAACAAAGCTGGATTGACTAGAGTTGGCTCTGGTTTGAAGCATAGAGCAATGTACTGTTCCCCCTCCCACACGTGTTGCTGCACACTCTTTCAGCCCATCCATCTATCCATTCTCTTCCGCTTATCCGGGGTGGGGTCGCGGGGGTAGGGAGGCCCAGGCGTCCCTCTCCCCAGCCACTTGGGCCAGCTCCTCCTCTTTCAGCCATCTGTAAATAAAGCCTGTACACTTTTCCACACCTTCAAGCAAAGCAAATATTTCTAGTTGCAAAAAATAGTTATGTGGAAGCTTAAGGAGCGTCGCAGATCACTCTGATGACGGTAACGCTTTCATGATACTACGAGGGGTAAGCTTGGAGTGGCATTTCTTCATTATGGTGCATGCTTTTTTTGCCTCCTGTTACTCAAAATAAAGGCAGTGCATATTCACAGCTCCTAGGACTTCATACATAGTCTTGGTTTCTAGAGAACGCTAGGATAGATAATCTAGGATAGATCATCCATCCGTCTTTGCTTTTCTGAGACCAAGTCACAGGGTTATCAGGTACAAGAGGGAAACCCAAACATCCCTCAGGCCAGCGACACTAAAATCTAAGATGTTTCCAGATGTTTCCAGGTCAGGTGGGATACGTAGTCCCTCCATTTGTGCCTACAAACTCTCCAAACAGAGGAGGCATCCTGATCAGAGGCCAGGAATACCTCAACTAACTTCTTTTGACTGCGGAGCAGCAGCAGTTCTACTTCTAGCCTCCCCTCTGATGACAGAGGCTGCACTGTCTATCCTACAGATGAAGATTGTTTTTTTTCCTGTCACGATCCATACTTAATACCACAGGTGAGGAAATGAGGAAAGGAGCATAGACAGACAAATAAATTGAGAGCTTCACTTTGTGGTTGAGCTCCTTCCACCTCAGAATGTAGGAACCCATCACTGCAGACAGATATGTCTTTCAATCCGTACAATCTGTATATATATTTTTTTAGTGGAGGTTGTCAGGGACTCCCATTCATAACTGTGCCAATACCAAAAAATATATAAACTAAATAATTAGCAGCTTTTGGGAACTCTTTTTCAGCATCCTTGTTATATGCTCCACCATACCGGGGTCAGTTTTGAATGCAAGATTCCTGACTAGATTTTCCCTCCATTTCACTGATTTTGGAATCATGCTTCCTTTAAAAAAATAAAAACATGTCGCAAGTATACATGAATAAAAATAGCTACCTAAGAAAAAAATTATGATTTGAAAATCTCTCTCTCTCTTTGCAGCATGCAAACTTTCTCTAGTATAATCGATGTGGTTCAGTTGTGGTCTCCTACACAACAAAAACATTGAACGGAAACCCAATAACGGTTTAGGGCCAATCCCTTGTTTTGTCCCTAATTGAGAAATTTGAATATCTGGATGTCACACTGCACAGCACAGGGGTTTGAGCTGGCGTGTGTGGGGAGAGTAAGCAGCATGCATCTGTAAAAATAAATAAATACAAATCTCAGAAACACTGTTTCCCTTATAGTCAGGATCTACCAACTGCAGAATGGCCTATCCACATTTATAGCAGATTTAAGGGAAATGCAGCAGCAGTAGAGCAGTGCAAAAAAAAAAAAAAACTATATTTGTGGTGAAAACCTTTGTACACTCTGACAGTCAGGTATTTTGGAAAACAGTTTTCAGAAAAAAGGATTGTTTTATTAGGAAGGAAAAACTGCCTCCCAGCTGCAAAACTCACCTTGTTTACAGTTTTTGTTTAAGTCAGTAAAATTATTATGATTTGCAGTTCACACATTTGACCTGCTAACGAATACAATTATTTTGTTCACTGTTGCTTTGACTGCCAAAATTGTTCTGAGGGAGATCTCAGTCGCTCAGTCACACTCTGCTGACACGGGTGGCATTTCTGACAAACATTTCCCAAAAGAAAAAGGAGACTTTAACACTTTTGACATCTGAACATCAGATGCATGCAATTAAGCCTTAAATGTCACAGCTCCAGAAGTGAGGTATAGTTAACTTCAAACATACATTCGCCACATGCCTTGACTTCTGAAACACTTGTGCCGTTGCCTAAACCCAGACTGAGATCACGCTGAGATAATACAGAATTGACGTCATGTGTGGGCAGCAAAGGCATGATTCATGTTGTTAAGTGTGTCACTGAAATATGGGAAATTTTGAAAAAAAATAAATCTCACTCTGCAATCGCTTAGAAATGTATATTCCTTTGGAGTGGGGTGCTAAAGAATTTAGATGTGGATTTCGGTCTCCTGCATCTGAAGGAACAATGCCAGATTTTTACAGGAATGCAGCATTTTTTCTTATTCTAAAACACGTTGAGCCTCTAATGAAAGTAGTATTTTACATTGCACTTTACTAATTTGGAACCCAGGTCCTGGGGCTCATGAGAGATCAGAAAATATTTCTGCGAATAACCCAATTTGTTTTATAGACGTCAACTACGGAGCATAGCACTTTGGAGCAAAAGGCAGATTGGGGGTAAAACTGCAAGAGGATGCATTATCGGGCTCGTCAGCACAGTCTGTCTAAAATAAACACCATTTGCATCTCTCTTCTATTTATCATGTCTTGCATTATGCCTGCTGTCCTCTCTTGTTGCTGATTAAATTTCCATTAGCCATGCTTACTTGTTGTGCAGGGGAGCAAGCTCCTGAGAAATGCTCTGTACATGTGATCACTCAGAGAGAGTGTGGGTTGGGTAATGACATGTTGGCATTTTTTTTTTCCCGTCTGGAGGAGGGATGTACACCTTGTGACAGCGTGTCTTTTCCAGCGCATTTCTGGCTGCCGCTCAGCAGGCTGGCAGGGTGAGATGTGGCAAATGCAAAGAAGGAGACAGGAACGAAGAGGTGGAAAAGATGGACATCTGAATAGAAATTTAAATATATTTTTGTGTATACTATTGATGTATTGAGAACCAATGCTTGAGGGATAAAACAGTCTTCAAGTGAGTGTGAGACTCGTTCTAAAATTGATAAGTGTGCAGCTGAGGTTTCTAATACTAAATCATTGTGTTTCGAAATAGTGAAAGTAATTCATGCGAGCAAATGCTGAACGCACTTCTGGAAGATTTAAAGATTGGATTAGCAACATTTGCAGAAAACTTAGTCAAATTAGAGTATTACGGTGGAACCTGGAAATTTGCAGCTGTCCCCAAAGCAGGAATTTGGGGTCAAACTCCAGTCCTGAAGACTTGGTGTCCTGCAACATTTTGAGATGTTTCTGGTCCAACACACCTGAATGAAATGGCTGAATTACCTCCTCAGCATGTAATCAAGTTCTAAATGAGTCCTTCTAATGACATAATTATTTGGTTGAGGTGTGATGAAGCGAAGATGCGTCACAAATGAGAATTTGAGAAATCTGACCTAAAGCCTACTTTTACATTTACTTGTATTCTGTGACTCTATTTAGATGTCCCCTCTTAACAAAAACATTTTTGCGTTTAACAAAAATGTTAAACACCAAACTAACTACCCATAGGCAATAGCTCATGTGACTTCACATCCAATAAAAAAATTGGGGAACATTTTAGTTTTGACCATTAAAGAGGCACTGTGTACAGCTCTCAAGTTACAGATGTGTCTTTTTGAGAAGGGTAGCCTGCACTGAGATCTATATGAGCCAATTGCTCTATACTGACCTGAACAATTATTTAATATATCTCAAATTAAGCTAATACTTTGACCAAAACCTACACAATGCTGCTTTAAATAGGTGCTTTGTTTTCTTTCCAGGCACCCACTTTATAAAGATTCATGCTGAAAAGGGTAATTTTGGCTCATTCAATCGGTTTCTTATCTTGCCGCACATGTTGGCACATCTAAAAATGTGAGGATCTGCTGTGGATTTGGGAAACAGAAAGTTTTGTCACACATGAAATATGTACTGTCATAATCTGTCTTTGAGATTATTTTGATCATTTTGGCTCCAATGGAGCGCCTTATGTGTCGTTGTATTTCGACGGTTTGTCTTTTTGGGGAATTGTGCTACTCTTTTCCCTCAGTGCCTCAGGTTTCTAGTCTTGAGCAGCTGTTTGCCATCTGTTTATTAATTCCCCCAGTGTTGCATTTCATAATAAATAAATGGACCCAATCAGCCTCCAAAGGTCCGGTGTGGGTTTCCTAGGTTCAAGGCCAGCCCCCTGAGTCCTGTGCTCCTCTGGGTCACCCACCAGCTTTGGTTTGGGCTACTTTGTGTCTTGTTCACCTTCCTATGGTCCCTCTTCCTGCCCTGTCTGGGGATGTTTTTTTTGTTTTCTAGATTTTGTGGGATGTCTGGAGACCACCTTTTAAAGGAGAAGTAATGTCATAACCTGTTGGACTTTCCCACTATTTCCCACCAGGTCACTCACTCCGCTATGAAGCATTTTGTTTCCCCAGAATAAATACCTCTTGGTTCAGTTACTCCATGTCAGATCCTCTTTTGCCCACACCAAGCTATTTCCTGGTCATTCTCTCAAGTGAACTTGCATTTAATTCAACACGCTACTGCCACTTTGTTTCACCATTTAATTTCCAAATAAAAAGGTAAAACATGATATACACAGGTACATCTTAAAATTAGAATATGGTTGAAAAAGTTAAATATTTTTGTCACTCATCTCAGGAAGTAAAACTCATTCTATAGATTCATTACACTTGAAGAGAAAGATTTGAAGCCTTTATTTTTTTTTTATGTTGTTAATTATGCATTGCACATACAAAAAAAATTCAGTGTCTCAAAAAAATTTTATATTGCAGAAAAATTAAATATTGGAAATACCTGCAAAGGTTTCCTGAGAGGTTCAAACGGTCTCTCAATCTGGGTCAGTAGGCAACACAATCATGGGGAAGACTGCTGACTTGACTGATGTCTAGAGGAGAGTCATTGACACTTTCCACCAGGAGAATAAGCCACGAAAGGTCATTGCTAGGGAAGCTGGCTTTTCACACAGTGATATTAAAGCATATTCACAGAAGGTTAAGTGGAAGGAAAAAGTGTGGTAGGATGAGGTGCTCTAGCAAGATGGAGATTGTCAAGACATATCAATTTGTGGAAGCCTCACAAGCAGTGGACTTAGACTGCAGTCAGCGCATCAAAAGCCACTAAACGCAGACAAATCCTACATATGGCCTACACATGTGTCATTCCTTGTCTCAAGCTTATCCTGAACCAGAGACAACATCAGATATATAGACTAAGGCAAAAATGAGCTAGACTCTTGCTCAATGGACTAAACTCCTCCATCCAAATGAAAATAAAAGTTGTATTTCATTTGGAAATCAAGATCAAAAGCCTGAAGTCCACTGTGAAGTTTCCACAGTCAGTGATGATTTGGGCTGTCATGTAATTTGCTGGCTCTGGTCAACTGTGTTCTCTGAAGTCTACAGTCAAAGCAGGAAATTATTTCTTGCTTCCTTCTGCTTGCAAGTTTTATGGAGGTTCTGATTTAATTTTCCAGCAGGACTTTGCACCTGCCCACATTACTAAACGTGCCAAAAGCTGATCCAATGATCATGGTGTTACTGAGCTTGATTGGCCAGCAAACCGGCCTGACCTGAACCCTGTAGAGAATCTATGGAGTATTGTCAAAAGAACAATGAACAACACCAGACCAAACAATGCAGATGACCTGAAGGCTGATATCAAGGTAGTTCAGCCTGTGCATCTCAGCAGAACGACAGCCTGATCACCCCCTTAATTACTGCATCAGTTAATGTACAAAAAGGCTAAACCAAGTGTTGAGTGTATAAAAGTTAACATACTTTTCAGAAACCTGACATTTGTAATATTCAACTTTTCAGAGACACTGAATTTTGGGGTTTTTGTTATCTGTAAGAAATAATCAACTAAATTGAAATAAGTGAAGGCTTCAAATATTTTACTCCAAGTGTAATGAATCAATAGAATATGCCAAAATATTAAACTTTTTTAGAATATTCTAAGTTTTTTGGTCGTGCCTGTATATTTATTATCACTGTCATATGCACTCACTACCTAATGAGGTAAACATTGCTACGACCAATTTAGAACCCTTTTTGCCTTCCTAGCCACCTTAAGTCTAAAAAAAATAACTATATACTTCAGAGATTATAGCTTTACAGTTGTTGCAGATTTGTTGCCTGATTATCCGTGATGTGATGTGACTCTCCCACTCCAACACATCCCGAAGCTGCTCTATTGGATTTAGATCTGGTGTCTGTGGAGGTCATTGGAGAACTGCGAACTTATTGTCATATTGAAAAAAAAAAACCCTGGCTGATAACATCTGAGCTTTGTGAAATGATGCACTACCCTGCTGAAGGTGGCCATCAGAAGATGGATGCACATGATCAGCAACAGCCCTCAGGAAGGGTGTGGAGTTTGAATTATGCTCGGTAGGTATTACAGGCTCGAAGCATCCAAAGAATATGTTTCCAATACCACTAGTCCTTTTTAGCTGCCTACAATATTTGTATAGAATAGGATGGATCCACGATTTAACATTTTCTCCCCAAATTCCAACCCCATCATCTGAATGATACGGCAGAGAACTCATAAAGCCATGAATTATTTTTCTGGTGTGTTATTTAGTGTTATGGCGAGCCAGTGCCAATTCCAGCCTCTGTTTCTTGTTTTAGCCGGCATAAATTGGACTCGGTAAAGTCCTATGCTGCTGTAGCCCATCTTCTTCAAACTTCAATATTTTGTGAATTCAGGGGTGATATTTTCACTCCCATGGTTGTAATGAGAGGCTATTTGAGGTACCAGTGCCTTCCTATCATCCCAAACCTTTCTGTCCATTCTGTCCTGACCTCTGCCATAAATATGACATTTTTCTCTACACACCTGCTGCTCGCTGGATATTTTCTCCTTTTTGAAGTGTTCTCTGTAAACCCTACCAATGATAGTGTGGCTACATCCCAACAGATCAGCAGTTTCAAAAATAATCAGACCAACCCATCTGCAACAAACCACGTGTGACAATTTTAGTCACTCAAATCCCAATTTTTCTCCCTGTTCTGATGCTTATTTATTTATTAAACGTTTCCTGTCTGGCAGTGTAATACTCAGAATTGCTTTCTAAGTGCCAAAGAGAGCCCAAGAGATTAACTTTCACGAGTGGACCATCACTGGTTTCACTATAGTGCTCCACTTGACATATATGCAAAAAACGTTATTGTATATTATTTTGGAGATATTTCAAATGCAATGGACACAGCAACAGAAAGGTAAAAGAGAAAGAAAGGAAGCGAGAAAGATGAGGCAAAACATTAAAAGGGAGAAAAGGTGACAAATATGTAGCAGAGGAAAGAGAGAGTGCAACATGACATCCTCGGATTCTGCTTCTACACCTGCAGAAAGAGATATAAAAAGAACAACAAAACCAATAGAAAAACTATCACAGGTTCAAGCAACCAATGCCTTTGACAACGTCACTGAAAAATACAAAGTATTGTTTAATATAAGATGCATTTAGTTATTTTTAGGGGTTTTCTTTACAGAGGTGTTACTATCGACACATGGATCCAAGCACATGTGGGTGTTCGTGCCAGGGAGACTAGAGCCCCAAACGTCCGAAAAGGTCCCAGGAGCTCAAGAAGGACCAAACACCCCCCCCCTCCTGCAGCCAAGGTGCAGAAGGGAGGGGCTGCAGCAGAGAGCTTGCGGGCTCCACCGGTAGCCAGCTACACCAGAGCAGATCCAGCCGTGAACCCAGAGACCCAAACACACCCCACCCCACAGCAGAGCCCTGACAGAGCCAGGGAGAATAGGCCCTGCGAAGCAAATTTCTTAAAGTGAGGTTACAAAAACTTTTGAACCAATAACAATACTGATTTGAAATTCAATGCACTGAATCTATTGAACCTCAGGAGGGCACCACAATGACAGTTTTAAACACAAAAGTAGGATTTCAACAAATACACAGTAAATTATCAAAAATAATCACCGGGATGTAAACAGCACTATAAGACAATCATCTTAACAATATATTAGCAAAGGAAGTTGGTTTGTCAGTGAGTTACCCCTTAAGTAACCTTAACCCTGAAGATCGGGTTGGTCTTGCAGAACGGTCTACTAGTTCTTACAGTAGCTGCATTAATTGTCGCCATCTTGCTTTCTAGTAGTTCCTCTGTACGGCCGGCAGCTGGCACAACAATGTTTATTTCTGCTTATCGCACCCAGTGGAAAGTTCATTTCAGGCTAAAAAAAAAAAGATGCAGTAAACACTAACAGGATGAACGCTTGGCATATATTGTTTTATTTGAAGATGAATATTTGTTTTTAAAATTTTCTTTACATGGTCAAAATACTGTACTTGATTTTTGTTTTCACAAATGCTTTCAGTTATACAGCACTTTAAACACACAAAATGCAATTTAACCTATCAAACATTGCTGACCCTCTGAAAAGCCACTATAATATTTAAGCAACGTAAGTGCGGTGTGAGATGACAATGAAGAAGAGAGGGAAGTTTATACTGGTGCAGGAAGTACTTTGAGCTGCTTTGAATAGAAAGGAGTGTTGTTGCTATTATAAGAACTATGAGACTGGATAAAGGGTTCTGAAAATTAGCTCAGTGTTTATGCAGAGGCATGCTGTTGAAGCCAGCCAGTTAGTCTGTGGGAAAATGAGATAATTTCAGCACAAATACATTCACACTTTCGGTGACTGCCATTATACCTCATAGATTTCCTTTCCATTTTTGTGGTTCAGCTAAGTGATTATAGGGCAGAGTCGCCACTTCAAAGGCAGTGCAAACTTTCACAAGCAACCAAAATGCTTAAAATTCCTAGTTAAAAAATATATTTTCCCAATTGCTCGGTTTGAAAACGTTTAAAAAGTAAATGCAACAGAAGTTTTGTTTTTTGTTCAAATACCTTTTAAGCTGATTCGGATATTGAAACCAAGAACCAAGGTTTGTCCTTCTCACACAAAGTGAGCGGGAAGCTCACTCTGAGATTTATTATGATTTTATTTGTGGTATTGGGTTAATGGTGATTATAAAATGCTGTTTTTAATTTGTGTATTATCCTGGGAGTTGTTTATAGCCCTGTGCTCTGTAGCACTGTATTATTATTATTATTAAGCTAGAGAGGGGGAAAAGAGATTACTGCTAGAGAACCGGAAAAGAGTTAAATCTTGGGTTCTTCTACATGTCAGCTGGTTGTTTGGGAGGTATGCTAGAATAATGGTTATTTTTCTCCTATCCTTGCAAACATAAATTTGTGGACCCTGTTAAACTGAATCCTGGGTAATAAACTGGAACTTGGTTCTTTTTCAGGCCAGATCCATGAGGAGACCAAAAAGCTTACACTCATCTGATCAAATGAAAGAACTTGTCGAAAACCCACCCCATGCCCACTGTCAGGACTTTTTAAAATGTCTGATGGGCTTTGCAAGAACAATATATGAAGCAAGAAAATCCTTCAATCCCCCCCCCCCACACACACACACACACAAAAGAAAATCTCAGACTTGAGATCTTAATCTTAAAAAAAACTTTGTATGCTCCAGCCTTCAGAAACTGACATCGAAGACTAGGTGCTCCCCAAAATGCAAAGAGGGGTTGTGCAAAGAATTTAAAAACAAACAGTGGTTTTGATGACTATTTTCTAAAATTGTTCTTTTCCCCTCTGAATAGCTGTACTAAAATTAAATGCTGGATTTTTCTAATTTGTTTCTGCTTATAATTACAGCATCAGAAAACAGGCATTTATTTTAGGGAAGGGCAAATAATTGTGTAGGACCCTGTCATTTATTTGCACAATAAGCTTATGTTGGCTGAGAAAGGCTTGGCTAATGCAGCTGGAGTGTGTATCATTTCACTGAAGACATATACTTTAGTTCAGCCTCGTTTTCTATAAAACCTACACAAATGGACATTAACATCAAATCACAATAGAAGTGGAAAGTTATCGCTTTTCTGAAAACCCTCACATTTTTGAAAATATTTTATTATATCTTTTTATGAGACGACACTGAAGAAAAGACACTTTAACTCAAGATAAGGAGACAGTATATAGCTTGTATAACAGTGTAAATTTGATGTCTCCTTAAAATAACTCACACAGTCACTGATGTCTAAACCACTGGCAACAAAGGTGAGTACACCCCTAAGTGAAAATGTACGAATTTGGTTATTGCTCTCACAATTTTGTACAGTCACTGGAAGTTCAACATGGCAACTCGTGGCAAAGACCCCTATGGGGATCTAAAAAAAAGGGGGGAGGGGGTCAGTATGTCAGTGCTCAGACCATACGCCACACTCTACATCAAATTGGTCCCAGAGAGAAGCTTTTTCAAAGAATGATGCACAAGAAAGACCACAGCTTGCTGAAGACAGGCAAACCAAGGACATGGATTAATGGAACCATGTCCTGTCGACAGGGATGGACTTATTGGGTTCAGATGGTGTCAAGCGTCTGTGGCGGCAACCAGGGGAGGAGTGCAAACACGTGTCCTGCCTACGGTCAAAGACAGAGGTGGGAGTGTCATGGTTTGGGTCCACGTGAGTGCTATCAACTGTGGGGAACTACAGTTCATTGAGAGAACCATGAATGCTAACATGTACTGTGGGATACTGAAACAGAGCCTGTTTCAGTATCCCAGAGGATATACGGAGTAGGAGAGGATTGCAGTGGTAACTTGTGAAGCTCTACTGAACCCAATGCTCAAGAGAGTTATGGGAGTGCTGGAAATATGGCCGCACTAACTCTTGTCACTTTAGGCCCAATTTATACTTTTTTAGGGGTGTACTCATATTTGTCATCAGAGATTTAGGCTTTGATCATTCTGTGTTGAGTTATTTTTAGCGAACAGCAATTTTTACACCGTTATATAAGCTGCACACTGACTCCTTTACATTGTATCAATGCATCATATATTCAGTGTTGTCCCATAAAAAGAGATTTAGAAAAATGCAAGGAGTGTACTCTCTTTGTTTTATATCCCTTTTCATAATAAAGGTATATGATTATACAACTAATTCCAATATTATGAATTTATAGTGAAAAAGCAACAGTTTACACACACACACAACGTGTAAAATATTGTTAGGATTACTAAAATAATGTATTTGATTGAAAATGACAGAGAATTTGGTTTTGTTATACTAAAAGTTACCGCACCCTATCGGCGGTTAAACAGCTTGGAGAACCCTAGTTATTTTCCCCTTAAGCAAACTCCACTTGTTGCATAAAAGTTTTGAAGGAAACAGAATACTATACTTTAACACAGGGGTCAGCAACCTTTTTGAAACTGAGAGCTACTTCATCAGTGTTGTGTCATATGAAGGGCGACCAGCACTGACCTTTGGACTAGAAGAGTCAGAGTTCACTTTAACTTTATGTAAAAGAAAAACATTTTTCATACTTTGTTATGGATATTGTCAGTTTTGAATAAACAGGAAGAGTAGTGGAATAGAATAAAGTCTTAGATGCAGCTCACTGGTGGATTGGGCTTTTTTAGAACAGGCTTGTAGGCGCCACATGTGGTCGGCGGGGGCTACTTGGTCCCCGCGGGCACCATGTTGGTGACACTTTTACATATTTAATCTAACAAGGCAAAGGGATGTTTACAGCTTCAGTACTGGACTCTCATACGTAAAACAATGCAGGAAACAAAAAGCCCCGATCCTCACTTATACAAGCCTTATAAGCCCCGTTTACGCTACCCATGTTAAACCGAGCCGAGCTGAGACCAGTCTGAGCTTGGATCAGTTAACCAAGCCGAGACGGCCGTTTACACACCACACTATCCCGGTTCCTTGGTTGCTCCTCGCCTCCTAGTGACGATCTGTGGTACTGCTGCCCTCTGGGATTGAAGGCGGGACAAAGCAAATCAAAATGGCGGCGCCCGTAACATTCAGGATGTTATGGTTGGACAGAGTTGGCTTTTGGGACATGGATAAGATAAACAAATGTCTAATAAGGATTTACAGACGCAGGAAACAACGACAGACACTGAGGTTCATCACACTGCTAAGCAGAATCATCTCTGGAAATCGTGTGGCACGGTAAGGAAGCTAGTATTATTATGAATGTCTGAAATTTGTCTGAATGGAGTGTGAATCGGGACGTGCAGCCAGACACGCCGGAAAAACTGAGGACAGTCAGCTGACTGTAAGGGGATGACGCGGTCTGCTCATGCGCTCTTCATTATCAGATAACCGGGGAAAAAAAAAACAGTCCAAAACCTCCCCAGGAACTGGTCTGCAGTTAGCGCGGTCCGATTATGTCTAGCGCGGTTCAGTTCAGTCTGCTGACCATTTACACACAAGAGTTATCTCGGTTACCGAGCTCGGACTGGTCTCGGTTCGGTTAAAAAAGGGTAGTGGAAACGGGCCTATATAGAACTAAGTGTGTACCCTCCTGCAAGGGAATGTACCGTATGACATCGGTATTCCTCGCATTACATCGGTGGAGAATATTACACCATATTCCGTCTGACTCCTTCTCCATAATCTGTCCATTTCATCCAATCTAAGTATGTCAGCCTCTGAGTCCTCAGTGTACCTGAGTTATTTGTTGACTCCCTGTTAACTGCTTTCTGCAGCTATAATTTCATTATCCTACACTTTTTTCCAATACCAGAAGTTTATTTAATGAGTACTACAGATGAGAAAGTCAAAGCTTCTTCAGCCTCTGAATAGTAAATTCACAACAGTTGAGTTAGTTTTAGGTGCACTGGTGGTGTATTATAAGGCAACCCCCTTATAACTTCCATCGGTGTCATCTTGGAAAACCTACAAAATAATTCAGCCAAGATATCAGGAAAATAATTATGGATATTATTGTTTGAGCAGATTAAAAGGTCACCATCAGGGATCTGGAAAATGTACCCAAGGATGAACCTGACTTGTGGAGGCCATGACGTCAGCTCCCCAATGAGTTTAAATGCATAGTTTTCTGAATGGGTTTGCACTTATATGCAATTATCCTAACCAACCTAAAACAGGAAAAGTCTAATCTGATTTATTGTGAGACAAGGGTTGTGTATCCCTTCATACACTGCAGATGAATATCTGGTTACAAACGTGAACGTGGCGCTGGTTGACTCAATGTTGGTTCAGTTTCATTTATTTTTATCATTTGAGAACTCAATTGGATGAATCTGGGCATCCTGGCTTCAGCTTCTTTTGGCTCCAGTCACTGTTAATTTGGTCTTAGAATGACAAAACAAATTAAGTTTAATGAAGCCCATTTTATCTGGTAATGTGCTGAAGCTCTAACAGAAACTCTGAGGCCTATAAGTGGAAGAAACAGAAGCCACGATATATATGCAATGAAAGAACTCCAAACATGTGACTATCTTACACAACCTCCAGATGATCACTTATGGAAAGCAGGCCACGGATTTTGTGCATACATATGAAGCTACGGCTCTCTCTAACAGCTTCTGCTCTCGGTTCCCTTAATGGCCAGCAGGATTGATTAGTGCAGGGAGGAGGGGAGGCTGTGTGGCCCGCTGCCTCATTACTCTGGGTTTGCAGGTGTTCTCGATGCTTCAGTGCTCCTGCTGCCTTGGCAAAGAGAAGACAGAGGACAGAGACCAGACCCACCTCGTTCATCTTGCACCCCGTGATGGAGGTCACGCAGGAAAGCACTCTTGCTCAGAATAAGTCACCGGGAGTGACAGATGGAGTTGCGGAGCAGGAGGGAAATCAGCCCAGGCTCAAAGTGTTTCATTTGTTTTTCATCTCGAGAAGGTGGCTGTGGGTGACTTTTGATGACATCGCCCGCCAGGCGCTCTTGGTTATGTAAGATCCTCTGACTCTGTGCTTTTTTTAAAAATGTCTGCACATCTTGGAGGGAATCTAAGCGTGTGTTCTGTCGCATGTTTACAGAACTTGCTCAACACGTCAGTTCTGAGAGGAAAACATATGCACTGAAAGGCTCTCATGTCTTCATGCAATTTGGAATAAAATGTTAAAGATAACCATTTACACATGTTGGGTTGCAAAAAAAGAAGAAGAAAAAACACAAACAAAACACTAAATTAACAAACTGTTGTTGGTGTAGTAGATGGTGCCAGAACTGTGCCAACACAGAGCCCATGCAAGATACAGGTGACAAACAGCTTGGTACTGAGCCAGCTGAGCAGAAGCTGCTGATGCTCTGCTAACAGCTTAGCTTCATTCAAATGAAAATTTCAGCCTAATTTTCAGAGTCTCCTCAATCAAATTAGTTTCTTTCCACCTCTTTTGTCCTGTTCCTGGGTGTAGGTAGAGATTATGCTGTAGTGACTGTGCCAGCAAGAGTTTAAGTGAAGAAACGTTGTGAATAAATTAACAACATGCAAGTGCTGCCAACAGCGAGCACAGTTTAGGTGTTTTAATAACTGAAATTACAACTATGTGCTTCTCTGGACGAGTTTTGCCAACAGCCCTGTGTGCATTTCTTTTTTCGCCCAGAAAGAGTCTTTTTTTGTCTTTGTTTAGGATATTGGTTTCAGTTTTTACTATTTCAAGCCCACTGTTTCCATGCGAAAAGATTAATAAGTAGAATATTGCGTTAGAAAAGATGCGAGATTGCAGACAGTAGCTGTTAAAGTGGCCGTCTGAGGCTCAGTGGTAGTCATCCTGCAATCTGAAAGCTGTGGATTTGACTCCAGCCACATGTCAATTTGCCCTTGGGCAAGGCACTCAATCTCAATTTGCCTTCTGATATGTGTATTGGTGTATGAATGTGAGCGCATTGTGAATGGGTAAATGTGACTATAGTGTAAAGTGCTTTGAATGGTCAGTATGACAAAAAAAAGCACTATATAAATTCAGTCCATTTACCAATGAAGTCTCAGAAAGTTCCTGGAAGCCAGCTGTCAGAAAGCATCTGCAACTGGGGTTTTCTTGTTACTTAATATAAATGAAAGCATCAAGCCACAGTATGTAGCTCATTTATTACAAAAATAATTTACTACATTGTAAAAGTAGACTGACTGTGCATTATTACCTGCCTTGGAATAGATCCTAAAATAACTTTGTGGACTGTTACTGATTATTCTGGGACTCAGACTTGAAAGCTTTTGTCCCTTTTGTGCAATATCATACACTTTTTTTATGTTCTTATGCCTTATATACTATTCTATCCATCCATCCATACTAAAAACGTCAGAGATAGTTGATTTAAATGATTACTGGAAATATGTGTATGATATAATTTAGCAACATAAGGCACACTAGAAATAAAGTTATATTTCCAATTTAAAAAATGTACGTTATTTTATTAATCAGGGTCTTGCTCAAACAAAATTGAAATAAAACAGCTGAACTCTGATCAGTGAAGTGCAGCTCTTTCTTCCTCTAAAAGATTGATGGCCTTGAGCTGTAACACCTGATTGTCGTTGTGTAGCACTGTTTGTTAGAAGATGCATAGTGTCTACATTTTATTTGATTAAAACATGTTATTGTGCACCCATTTGTTTTTCAGTGTTTCAAATACAGCTAAATACTTGGGGAAAAAAATAACCTCGCTGCACAATCTCAGGCATGCTATCTTCTTGACAATAAGCAAAAAAGAGAGAAATTTAAAAGCGTAGAAAAAAAAACGTTTTGTTTTGTACAACTTTGCTTTTTTATCATCAGTCCTTTGATCACAGCGAAATACTAAAAATCAACAGCACCAAGGGGCTCCTATCCATTGTGTGACACAAATAAAAGAGTATGACACTGCTGTATGTATTTCTACAGTTTTGTTATTTATTCATGATTAATCATTTGGTATCAATCGTATAAACTGATAGTTTAATTCATAGTTGCTTTTATAACAAAGTGAAAACAAATATCCCTCATTTGCATCCTATTAACAATGTGGTGAAAATGCAACAAGCTGAAAATTTTAAATAACTTTGGAAATGTGCTATCAGTTGTAGAAGACTTTTGTAAACGGGTGTATTTTTTTAATTTCATTTTAATTTACTGTTCAACAGCAATTGAGAAGTCAACATGTTTAACAAGTTTACTATTAAATAGGATCTCAAGGTTTCAAAAGAACAAAATTAACTACTTTTTCTAGAATATCTCAATTATGTGGAAACTATAGCAAGGTTTATGCCGAGCAATAATTAGGAAAGAAATTCCCATGAATGAAAACCTCTAATTATGAGGTTTAAATCTTTTTTATATAGTCAAATAGTGTAAAGAACATGCTTACAACGAATTTAGTGATTTTCTTGGAAAATTCTGGAACATTTGATGAGTAACATCTAATCTTTCTCTAAATGTCTACCCATGAGCACTTCTATCAAAATACTTTTACAAAGTCAGCTTTTTTATCACCTGAGGAACATTTCCAAGATTAAAGGACTAATGTCTCAGCAGGATCTGGAAAAACTAATCCATGCATTTATTTTTAGTCAAATTGATTACTGCAACGGTGTTTTCACAGGTCTGCCTAAAAAGTGGATCAGACAGCTGCAGCTGATCCAGAACGCTGCTGCCCGCGTCCTCACTAAGACTAAGAAAGTAGAGCACATCACCCCAGTTCTAAAGTCCTTACACTGGCTCCCTGTATCTCAGAGAATAGACTTTAAAATACTTCTGTTAGTCTATAAATCCCTAAATGGTTTAGCATCTAAATACATCACAGACTTGTTATCAGTGTATCAACCCTCCAGACCACTCAGGTCTTCTGGCTCAAATCTACTCTGCATACCTAGAACCAGAACCAGACATGGAGAAGCAGCATTTAGTTCTTATCATCCACTGATAAGAACTAAACTGAGTTCCTTTAAATCAACATTCAAAACCTATTTGTTTTCAGTTCGTTTGAAATGTTAATGTTCAATTCAAACTGTTGTACTTACCTGAAACATCATTAGATCAAGTTTGTAGTCCAACTTATCTTGACCTACTGCTACTATTCAACTCAGTGTGCTTTTCTTTGTATATTTTGTTTTCTTGTTTTCTTCATGTAAAGCACTTTGAATTGTCTTGTTGAAATGTGCTATACAAATAAACTTGCCTTGCCTTACCACCATCTCCTTTCATCCTCTACCCCTTTTCCAGTGTTTGACTCCATCTAACCGTATTGACACCCTTCACCTGCTTTGCATTTACTGACACCCTCACAGCTCCATTGGACCTTTTTGACACAATTCTGTGGCAGCAACAAGTCATGCAGGCTGACATCTTCTGTTTTGCAGTGTGACAGGAGTTACTTTCATACTGAGCTTTCAGTGTGACATGTTCAATTTCTGAAATTGTATGATGTGCTGGCTCTAATGCACTACTCCACAATCTGCTTGATTGCTGTAAATTTTTTGTACCAATAGCGTGGATAGAAATGACTGCACTCTCTTGTTACTCTAGGTAACACCAACTAAATATCAAGGAAGGATAGATTGAAAATGCAACTCTTCCCATTATGTACAGTATTGTAGCTGTTCTAGCTTTTGTACAAGGGGTGTTGGCTATTTTGAATAAAAAATATGGATTCCTCATACCTTGATTACACACCTTGTTTGACTTGGTTATGAATAAACGCACCTTTAAGACAATCTGTGCGTCTGATTCTGTAGTTTAATGTGATCACCAATCTAGAAAGACTGCAATGAATTTTTTTGAATGTGTAAATGACTAAATTTATTCGATACACTAGCCTTTACTATGACGTTCCATAAATGATTCTGAAAAGCTGCAGCACTAACCAGACATTGGTTTGCTTTAGCAAGGTAGTCTAACCTATTGTCAAACTAAGTCAGCAAATAACTATTTGAACACTAGGGGTACTCTGATTGCATATACAGGACTGTCTCAGAAAATTTGAATATTGTGATAAAGTTCTTTATTTTCTGTAATGCAATTAAAAAACATGAAATGTCATACATTCTGGATTCATTACAAATCAACTGAAATATCGCAAGCCTTTTATTGTTTTTATATCGCTGATTATGGCGTACAGCTGAAGAAAACTCAAAAATCCTATCTCAAAATATTAGAATATTTCCTCAGACCAAGTAAAAAAAAAATAATTATAACAGCAAAACAAAATCAGAGATTACAGGTTAAAGTGTGACCAAATAATCACATTTCAATTTATGTTTTGTCTGTAATGGGTTAAAATGGAATTATTCTGACACAGTAATGATTGAAAGTCACCAAATTAACTGTTTGTTATAACTTAATACAGTTAAATATTTGGAAAATGCATTTATAGTTGTACAACATTTGATTATAATGAACGAGATGAATGTATAAGAGTTTAGACTCTAAACCTGTTTGTAAATGCAGGTCAGGTCTTTTTTTGATGAGTGCGAGAAAATGGAAGATTCCAGCCCTTGTGTCCAGGAAGGCTGATTTTGTGAACCATTGATGGCGAGCCTCCCAGCTTGAATCCAGAGCCTCCACAACACCATACGGCGGACCACCAATCTGTCTGTGGTATGATCGTGCCAGTCACTTTGACTGACACCACCTAGAGTCTACCTCGAAACGTGCACTTGGATGAACCCCCCTTGATTTTTGACTATTTCCCCCTGACTTTTGACTATTTCCCCTGACTTTTACGACTGACATTATTGAACTAAGAGCAATCGCTCTCAGGAAGGAACAAAGGAACCTCATATTCTTCAAGAGACAATTTATTTTGTTAGTTAACGGGCCCACAGGTTACATTGTTATTATTGTTTGTTGTATTATATGTTGCAGTGTTCTTTTTGGCAACTAAAGTATACAATAACTACAACAACCTGTGTGTTGGTTATTGCCCTATCTCTCAGCTCCTACGAACCTAGTCTGTGACGTGTACATACCTTGAAGTGGGTTACACATGCAATGTTGTTTTTTCTAACACAACAATCATGATATGAGCACTGCTCTGTTTAAGAGGGAACTGAATATGTAAACTGCAATTTCTGGGGGGGGGGGGGGGGTCGTTTGTGACTCAGAGGCAATAATTACGCAGCGATGAGCAGAGGAACAAAGCTGCAGCTTAGTCTTTTGCTTTAAATTTTGTTCACAGACAATACATACAGGTAAGAAGTAAAAAAAAAAAGATCACGTATGTTGTCTTTAATTTACATAATTACAGATTTTAATCAGCTAATGTACTGTAAAAGAATCTGGATTTTATTTAAGACTAAAAAAGCTTTAAAGGTGATCCCATTTGCAAACAGATTTAATGGACCATCTTTCAGTCAAAATCTGTGACTCATGTTTCTTTTTGATGATGAAACCCATACAGTTTGTGAATGAGAGTAGCTGAGTAGCAAATTTGACCTTAATAACATACAGATCAGATGCACAAAGAGAAGAGGGGGAGAATAAAACAGATCTAAATGACAGATGTAAATGCTGGGTACTGACAAACTCTACTTTGTATGCCAGTCATTGAATTATATCATGACACAATAATATAATTTAAAACTCCATTTCAAAAAAATGATACCCAAACAAGAACATGTTCATGTTGGAGCTGTGACAAACTTATTGTGGACCATCTCTAAATAAAATAAAATAAAACACGACACACACCTTTGCTAATTTTGAAAATCTGAGGCGCAGTCATCATTTTGTAAACAGCCATTTCAGAAGCCATTTGAACGTGAAGGTCATTTATTCTAGTTTATGGACAAAAAAGGTTTACAGAATGACTAAAATTAGTCTTGGAGAGCAATTTCTAACAAACAGGAAAAATGCTCCTTTTTATCTCTTAGCAGATGTTCACTAGCAACAAATTCTTAAGAAAAAGCAGAAAGATAAAGCAGGGAGAACAATGTCTAAGCAAATATTTTTGCATCAGTGACTCTACTTTTATAAGCAGATTCTGTATATTACCATTAGACCATTAGAATAGATATTTCAATTATTATTAAACAACAGAGATGTCTGAACTTAAGACGCCTTATGAAACAAACAGAACCTGAGGTAATAACAGCACCAAAATGGCCATCCAGCTTGTCACACCAGTCCCAGTAGTGGTTTTAGAGCAGAGATCCACCAGAGACACAGTTTTCATTATTCTCACTTTCATTTGAAAATTACTTTGCAAATTCTTCCTTCCTGACTTCAGCTGCTGTCACTTATTGTGCCATCATTAAGCAGAGCAGTTCTGGATGATAAACTCCATCCCCTCACATTTGCATATTCTCTCCAGAGCCACAAAGTCTGCACTGGCCCCAGCTGTCTCCTCAGGTGAGAGGGTAGACCATCGCTGGAAAAAAAAAAAAGTTTCACGATAAGATAATTGCACAGACTCTGCAATTAAACGACATGGTCAAATGTGTTGTTTAAGTCTCCTGAATTTATGCAGTCAATTGTTGTGTGGTGCATTACCTTGACAATCTCTTTGGGCTTTAATTATTGGAACACTTAAAGTGTGTCTTGGAGTTCATCAGTGCTCCGTAACTCTCAACACAGGGCTGCCAAGAAAGAAACGAGGAAGTGGGCGGGGGGGCAATTAGAGTGGAGAACAGCTTCCACTCAACTCTTGTCCCACAGGAATTTTGTCTTCACATTTTGGTTCCAGTCAATAATTCAGCTGTTGGATTTAACCATTTGTCATCACATCACACTCCCCTCTGGCACTTTGACTGGCTCTTAAAGGGACTGAGGAAAAGCAACAAGGGGCTGCTGGAGTGAAACGTTGCATCAACAGCGGTCAGTGCAGAATGGAGGAAATTACTGGATTTAGCGACTTCAAAATTGTGCGTAAAGTTGGTCATGTTAAGGTTGCTTTTAACAACATGCCAGAGGAAAATTTCTTTGACTCAATGTATCTTACACATAAGTGTTTCAAAGATGGGCTGACCCAAATTCTTAGATTTGATGCACTTTACAGGGTAAAATCTAAACTTGAAAAAAGGTGATTTTTTTATTAACTTAGAAAAAAAAAAGCAGAAGACTGAAAGCTGGTTACTAGCCTGAAAATAATTTCAGGTCTAAATTACATGATGTCTGCAGTGCCTTGCAAAAGTTTTCATGACACTTGAAATTTCCCTAAAATTGATCGCATTAGAACCAGAAACATTTATGTATTTTATGCGATAGAGAAATGGTGCATAACTGTGAATCAGAAGCATAATAATGCATGTCATTGTCTTTCATAAACAGAAATGTGAAAAATGTTGCACAGATTTTTATCTGAGTCATGGCACCAGACAGCTGTGGGGTTAACCTTTGCTCCAATTCATACATTTATTGGATTATTTAATTTTGTAAAACAATTCAGGCTGGTTTAGCATTCCTGTATTAGAAATACATTGTATTTATTCTATTGTTTTACTTAACTTTCCTGTTTTCTTTGTACTCTATTTCACGTCGGTTTGACAATTAATAAAAGGCTTACCCTTGTCATTATTTATTAATTCATACCAAATATTTTACATTTTAGGATATACTTTACAATATACAAAATTGTTACATTTTCCAGGTGTATTTATTTACACAGTGCTCCATACTTTGGTTAGAAAAACCCTAACCCACATGATTCAATGAACC
Organism: Fundulus heteroclitus; assembly: GCF_011125445.2. Taxonomy (NCBI): domain Eukaryota; kingdom Metazoa; phylum Chordata; class Actinopteri; order Cyprinodontiformes; family Fundulidae; genus Fundulus; species Fundulus heteroclitus. The sequence goes on from NC_046369.1 coordinate 17,150,227, forward strand.
CAACCACCAGTACATGTAGAAGAGTGGACTAAAATCGATATTTTATGTTTAGGTCTGTTCACTGGTCATCTGTCTCTCCGCCCCCTCAGCATAGTTTTGTGCCCACCAATGTAGCTCCTCTCATCAGCAGGCATGATCAGAGTAGACCCCCTTAACCTGATACCGCTAAATAAAACCTCAATGTGTCCTCAGCACTGTTAAATTCATTAAATGCAAACCATTACCCCAAGTAACTGGAAGAGCTTCAGAGATCCACTGCTCTGGTGGGATAATCTGTCAACGGGACTGGTACCAGTCTGGTCTTTACTGAAAAGTGGAAAAAAGAAAGCGATACAATTCTCAAAAGGCTGTGTGTGGAGGAACAATAACAACGCTCCCTTCAACCCACTGTATTAAAGTGAAACATGGTGGTGGCAGTCACATGTAGTGGGAAAGCTGGTCATATTTAATGGAAAGATGGCTCATGTAAAAACAGAAAAATAGGTTTTCTTCCAAAATATCTTCCAGCAGGACAACAAACCTAAACATACAATCACAGGCACAATGGAGCGACTCAGATAAAAGCACATTCATGAACAACCTAGTCAAAGTTTACATCTAGACAATCTGTACCAAGACTTGCAAATTGATGTTCACTGATGCTATTCAATCAGGCTGAGCCCATGTGTTTAAATGTCAGTCTAAAGTTGTGCAGAACAGGTAGAGATGTACCCCCCCCACCCACCCAGATTTTCAGCTGTAGTTGCAGGAATAGTTGGTCCTGCAAAATAAGACCAGGAATCTAAATACAAATGGCCGACACATAATTTGTGAAAACATCATTTCTATTGCCAAAATACCAGTGAAATGTCTTAAAAAAAACCCAACAACATGGTTTTAATGTAAGAAAATGCAAGGCACAGTGTTTTCCCTGTTTGGGGAAATCACTGCCGTTGATGTCAAAATGTCAGGCTGTCAGTTAGTACAGCAGGAGTAATCAATGCATCGGGTCTCTCGGTGCTCCATTACAGGTTGATCCTTTGATTGAGCTCAGTGTTTACATTTTCCTTGTGGACTGCAGGGAACCGAGGTCAGAATCCCCAGTCTAAACATAGTTTTGGCCTTAGCTCAAGAGATTTCTCCAAGATACAGGCAATGTCTAGTAACAACAAAATGATGCCGTGTTCATAGTATTAGGAATATTTACCTCTACGATACTGTATGAATCTTGACATTTTTAAAACAGATGGAAATCTGTTATGGACATCAAACTCCTGTAGAATGTATGTACTCTAGAATTAAGGTTTAGTTGAACACACTGCGGTCTTTTTTTCCTACATAAAGTGCTGCAATGGATGATGGACATGTTCTGCGTCCGGATAATACAGTTCATCCATTGTGACTTTTTTTAAAGGAGCGACCTGTTCTTGTTCCCAGGGCGTAAAATGTTTCTGTCTCAGCAGTTAAAATATCTGGACCACTAAAGAAAAAGGAAAAACAAAAACTACCATAACTAGACAACAAGAGCAGATTCAAAATGTCTTCACCACATGCTTATTTTAACTGAAAACTCAGTTGTTGCTACTGTTTTATAAGACAACATATTTTTAAAACTAAAAAACTCACTAAAAAGATCTCAATTTAACACTTTACCAATTATCAGCAACTACATGCACATTCTTTAACACTAGTTAAACTTTATATACGCTTTATGGCGCTGCTGTTTGAGTGAATGATTAATGACTGCAGATAAAGTCTTAACTGTTTTACTGTAAATACTAAACCAAAAAACAGAAAAGTTAATTTTATTTTTTAAAAACCTCTAATATCAAAGCTCTAATTAAATTAGGTTGGCTTAATTTTCCTGTTCTTTGTCGTATTTAAACAGTTCTGCTTGGCTGGAAATCTTCTCTACCAGACTAAACCTCCCTGGGTCAAATGGTTTACCCAGAACATTAACTGTTAAACTGACCCCAAGAGCCATCTAAAAATAAACTTATTAAACCAAGATCCCAAAAAGCTGGGCTTGACCAAACCTTGTAAGAGCTTGCTCATCCTTTATTGTTTTCACTGAATCAGAGCCTGACTGAGATGGTAGGGCCGAATCAAAACATATTAAAATAATCCTTCTGAGCGTTCCCTTAAAAAAGAAAAAGAACATTCGTTTTGTCACCGATTAACCAAGGCTAACATGGAAAAGATGTGTTTATCTAATTATAACCAAGCAGTGGTTATCAGTAGGGTCTTTAATGGGCATCTAAAGCTTCAAAGGACCAGATGTAGGACAGGAAATATGGCACCAATTATTAACTTCTCTTTTGTTAATTAACACCCGCACTCTACAAAGTCTCTGAGTGTTTTCTCACCTCAGGCGTTTAGTCAGTTATAAACTTACTCTGGTTTGTTTCCACCCTTTGCGGTTCTTTTTCACAGATGTGAACACCACCACAGTAGGGTGTGGACAAAAACAGCCGTACTAGTTGGTGGACGTGGTCTTGGTAAAATACACATCGCAGGGGCTCCAGACTCTAGAGTGTTTGTTTATAGTATGAATGTGATTCAACCTCAATGCGACTCACCTGCCAGGCGTATGCTACAAGACTGAGTCAATAGCCAGGTGTGCGCTGCATGGTGGGATGTGGTAAACATGCTAATAAGCAATGTTTTTTACACTGCACAGATAATTCTGCCTGATATAGTACAACATAATAATATTATTGATTTCTACTAGCTCAGAACACCACAGTTGCTCTATTTTACAAAAGATGAATTTGGAAATCCAGGATTAGTGCTGAAGTCAGGCTTGACATAGCGTGATCAGTGCATTCTGGCTCTGTTTCACAAAACCCAATGCATTCTCAGGATGTGCAACTATGTCAAGCCAGGTGTAAGTAATCCAGCTACATGTGCATCCCCGGCTGTCACCAAAACACCATGAGGTCGATCCCAGATTCCCTGATGCTACAACGGATGAGTTGCGTGCAACGAACTTCAACCCAAACAACCTTCTAATGGAGCCTTATGAGTACCTGAGGCACATCAGACTCAAGAAAGGAAAGAATTTGTTTGGAGCTGCTTATATTGCAAAAAAAAAAAACATATATTAAAGGTGCATGGCCACGTTATTTGACATTTTTAAAATGTATACGCCAGTAACTCACACTGGTTGCATACAACGTTTTTATGAAAGATCGTCATGTCCTGCTAGCATATTAGCTGTTATTTTGGTGTTTTATGCTTTGTTTTTGCTCAGTTTGTTAGTAAATAAAGCCGTTCGTGTTTATTTACAATAACAATGGAAGTACGACACTGTGCGTGCACAGCAGGGGATAAACCAGGAAGCAGCTAAAGGCTAATAGCATCTCCTAGCAAAGTAATGAAAACAATGGTCCTAGATCAAAAAAAAAAAAAAAAACGTAAAAAAATAATAATCTATGATTCAATGAAGGAAAATAGTGGAATGGTGCTTGGAATACAGTATGAACATTGGTGTTCACTAAAGCAGAAGCTATAGCTAAGCTGCAGAGATGATTGATGTGAGTAAACGTTCTGATTTATACTGTGATATTAGTAAATGTTCTTCCTAGATCGGTTTGTTTAATTAATAATGGCTGATTATTAATAGATAAAAAATTGGAAGCAAATTTCATATGTTAAAATGTGGGATATTTTGATTAATATATAAGACAGAAATGGTTGAATGAAAACTTCTGCAGTGGAGATTACATGTGTTGGATATCATGGATAGCTAGAATAATTTATCCAATAAAATACATTGCTTGGGCACGTGGGGGTGGTCAGCTAGTCCTCAGGAAGCCGTGGGATTGCGTCTTGAAGAGGTGCAAAGGTCGCTGGTTCGAAACTCAGTCTGTCAGTCTGGGTCCCTGAGCAAGACCCATGTCCACAGATTGCTCCCCGTGTGCCACTCAGTGTGGCAGCATACTGCTCCCTAAGGGTTGGCTTAAACACAGAGACAAATTCCCCCTCTGTTGGGCTATAAAGAGAAATATTTATTTATTTTTAACATTATGACTACCTGCTTAATTGTGTCTTGGTTCCCCCTTTGCTGCCAAAACAGACCAAACCCATCCAGGCAGACCAGACCTCTGAAGATGTGATGTGGTGACAAGGGGCCTCCGTAGGTTGAGCTCGTCTGTCCAGCCCATCCCACAGATGTTTGTTTGGATGAAATCTGTGGAATTTTGATGGCAAGTCAGCATCTCAAATTCATTATGTTCCTCAAGCTATCCTGAACCATTACTGCTTTGTGACAGGGCGAACGGCTCTGCCGAAAAAGTCCACAGCCGTCACAGAATACAGCTTGATATGTGTCAGTATCGTGCACATCAATGGCAGAATCCAAGGTTTCCCAGCAGAATATTTCTTACATTTTTTTTCCCATGCTGCATGCTGGTGCCATGAGTTCACCAGTTAAACAACACACAAACACACACGAATATCCATGTGACATTAAAGAAACCCTAATTCACAAACCAAGCCAGCTTCTTTTCCATTTGCTCTCCAGTCAGGTTCTGACACTAATGCGCTAAAGATCACTGGGTAATTCAGGGCTGGAGATGGTTCGGCATTGGCGCCGCGATTAGTCGGCAGCTTCATACCAAACAAACTGTGATTCACCCTCTAGTCTGTGGCGCCCTTCAATGAGAACCAGAAATAACTTCAACAGCCTCAGCTACAGCAACTCGTCTGCTGGATCGGACCACACAGGCCGGCCTTTACTCCCCTCATACATCACTGAGCCATGACCCCCATCACCAGTTCGCCTCAGTTCCTTCCTCAAATTGCTTGTCATAGATTCTGACAACTCTGAGACATCCTCACAAGAGCTGCAGTTGAGAAGATGCTTCAACTTATCTGTTGCCCATCATAATGTTATGCCTGATTGGTGCAGTGACCTGTTCTCTTAGTTAGTTGTAGCACTAAGTTATGATAGTTGTTCTGATATCCACTTGTGTCCTTGTCCTTTTTCTGTGGCCCTACAGTTAATCTGTATCTTAATGCTTATTGTTTTAAGTCTTCTATGGTAGGCTTTTGTTTCCCTTTTACAGCCTGGTCCAGTTCATCCACACTTGCTCCAAGGTTGTGACACAACAGAGCTTCCAACAAACATCCTTTCCATTATTTCCAGCTGGCAGCTCTTTTGCTGTCTCAATATTTGAACGGCAAGTTTACTTAAATGGATTTGTGCAAGTATTTGTTTGAATTATTATTATTTTTTTAAATACAGGGTGAGTTCATATTTTAACAACTGACTCAAACCAGTGAGTCCATCTTTTACCAAAGGGTGTAAAACAAAGCTAACATGAAGAGCCTGAAACATCCAATGAACTTCATGAAGCCGACAGGCGCCAACTGAAGAGCAGGCTCTATATATACTCTGGGTGGTTAGAAAGCAGGTGTGATGGGTGGCAAACTAGGCTCAGCTGTGAGAGGGGAGCAGCAATAAGAAAAGATTCCCCTAAGTGGTCTCATTTCTGTTTAAAACAAACCTTTCTTCACCTGTTGCCCCCCCCCCCCCAAATAATGGGAACTTCTTTGAGTCAATTGTTAAGCTGCATGTTGTTTGCTTCAGTAAAATGTGCCTGGGTAGGGCTGATAAAAGCACTTTAAAATAATGGACCGTAATTAATCTGTAAACAAACTAATTTAATCCTTCAGCATGTCAAGGCCATGGTTGCTCTCTGATTTTCACGGGTGGAGTGACAAAGTTTCTTTGAACTTGCTAAAGTAGGTTCAACATTCTGGTCCAACCAGGTTTTCGCAGGAGGACAAACTTTTATATAAAAAACAACTTTTTAATAAATTCCAAGACAAAGTAGTGTGTACAAACTGTTTATCAAATTAAAAACATCTACATGCAGGAAAGTTTTTGTTTCTAGTTCATGGCACCAGTTTCCCTGCTCCTGCTAAATCTCCCTGCAGATCTTTAAATGGGGGGTTTATAGTTTGTCCTCCTACAACCCTCCCTGAAAGGTTTCCTCTTTTAGACCTTAACTTGACCTCCACAGTTGCTGCTAACTTAAATTTCCTAATTGCATTACAAACTGAGCAACACTTGCTTAACACCCCGTTCTGTGTTCTTTTAGGCATCTTTTAGGCTTTACAGGCATCAATTATTCAAATGATCGGCATAGTGGGCAGCAGTTTAGAGGAGCCAGGTACCGCCGCTCGTCAAGACAGGATTTTAGCAGCAAGAGTGCTGATAAAACTTTGAACTTTGCAGCATTTGATCAGTCTTAAAGATGACATTGAATGAGCCCAACAGACTTATTATGATTTGAGGCTGGTGAGAATCTCTTTAATTGGGATATGTCAAGGAGGATACTCCTTTAACTGTTTTTGAAATGAAGAATATAGTATGAAATAAATTTACAAAAATGATTATTGACTTAACTGCTTATAAAAATTACAATTTCACCCCAAATGTACGCATATTTTCAATAATTGCTAATTTCTTCATATTGGTAAGGCTTGCTTTTAGTCTTTTAAAGTTGTAGTGATTGGCAGGTCTTCCTTTTGTCGTTGTGTGCTTGTAACTTAGCACGACTGTTATTGTTCAGCTAAAATGAGAAGGAATGGGAGTGTGGAACTATTATCTACAACAGGTGAAAGGCTTGAAAAGTAAAAAAAAAAATCTGAAAAGATCTAAAAGATGTTACAGAGACCATATGTGGGGAAGATCCGCTCCTGTTGATGTCCTGTGTTAATTTATTCACCGCACAGGACTTTACATGCGAGTCAAAATGTTCAATTTCTGTCTCACCTGAGTAATGCTGCTTCCTTCGCAGACTTGCTGTGGCTTGTGCCAAACTTTAAATGGGACTTCTTGTGGCTTTCCCCCCCAAATAATTACTTTCTTCTTGCCACTTTTTCATAAAGGCCCGATTTGTGGAGTCAATCACTCCCACCTGAGTTGCGGCTCAGTCCATCAATTTCAGAGGATGAGTGGAACGGTGCTTAAATTTCTCCACAGCAGCCTTGACCTGCCTGCTGCCTTCCATTGTTTTATGATGACGTTTGGTCTCGCACAAGCTCTGAGGCCTTCATACAACAAGATGAAATAACACACAAATCAGATTACTTCAAAAGGCAAATATGGCTGAGATAGATTTTATTTGGGGGTATCAGGGCAAAAAGAGTTGAATTAAAATGCAGGGCACAGCTTTCAGATTTTTGTTTGTAAAAAGCTTAAACTGCGTCTCACTTCCCATTTACTCCATAATGGTGTGCTCCTTTGTGTCGCTCAATCATACCAGAACCCCACTAAAATACACTGAGGTCTTCTTAAAGGTGCACCGTGCATGTTTTGAACTTAAAAATTGTTTATTTTCTTACCCATACATACCCTTACAATTGCCCAAAGTGTAAAATGAGTTATCCTCTATTTTCCGCAGGTGCCTCTATAGGCTGGATTAGTCAGTTCATGAGAGAGTGATTGGGGCTGACTCCTCTCGGCGTCTGCGCTGCACGCTCTCGTTCACCTGGCTACTTTGTTGAGTCTCCGCCATAATCGATGCATTAGCGAGAGAACACAGGCTGACTTCAATATTTAAAGCTTCCTTACCTCAGAAGACATTATGCCTTAAAACAGAATACCTGTGCAGTCACAGCAGCAGATGCTTTTCCTCTTCTTCCATGCCCGTGTACAACACTGCTGTCACTTTAAGTTGTGAAATGACGCCAGAGGGGGCAGACGTCTGTAAAAATCCTGGAACTTACACTATGCTCCTTTTTAAAAATTAGTTCAACTTGATTTTAAAATGCTCACTTGGTGAGGCTCCCCAGTGCTTTGTAACCTTTTATTTCCTTTCAGAGTGGATAGTTCACAAACTTGTGGATCATCCAGTGGGAATTTCATGGTTGCTTTGTGTAAAACCTTTCTAAGATAAATAGCCTTGTATGAAATAAACCTTCAATGGTCTTTTTCATAAATTTTATACTATTGTGGGGTCTTAGTTTTGTGTTTTTATACCTTCTACAATAGATTGTATAATGTTTTTCTCTGTAATAATCAGACCTACTACGGACAGAAATCACAAAGGCGCTAAATCAGAGATCCAGTCTTCAAGGTCCACTGTCCTGCAACTTTTAGGTCCCTCTCTGCTCCAAAACACCTGAACCCAACAGCTGAATCACCTCCTCAGGGTGTCATTAGTTCTCCAGATGCCTGGTAATGAGCCTTTTATTCGATTCAGGTGTTTTGGAACAGGAGCTCAAGTTGACCCCAGCTCTAAATGTGGCAGTGTTGTTTATACGAAACACCTATTACTACAAAAAATAAACTAATAAATTAAAGATGTGGGGAAAAAATAACAAATAATAACAAAACACATAACCATCCAATTAGGAAAAAAAAAAATTCATTTATTTTTGTTAAGTGTAGACACAGCTATGATTCACCCTTTGATTTTAAGAGCATTTATGCCTAATGCAGCGGATGCCACAGTCAAGTGGCTTAAAAAAACCACAAAAAAAAAAACATCATTACCCAGAAAATGCTTTGATGCAAGACAAAATATGATTGTAAAGCAGCTAAAGTATAAAGGCTATCGTTGATAGACTTTCAGACAGCCTGAAGAGCTTTTAATTTAGACCACCCTGAAGTTAGGGTTAATAATCATCGGGCATCGAACCAGGCCTCACTCCTCCACGATCCGGACGAGCACAGCCTCCTCCAAGACGAGAGGAATTTCATCACGGAGCACGTGTTGACGTGTCAGCTGACGTTAAAGCAGTAATAAGATTCACTTTTTAACATGTTCTTTTAATGTGGACAACCAGGGCTTTTACCTTTGATTTCCACATTTAATAAAGACTTTTGTCCGATTGTTTTTTTCACAGTGTGTTCACTCTTTTCTTTGTGGTTGAGTTTGGTAACCATAAAGCAACTTTAATCAGCTGCTTCATTTAAATACACGTTGCCATTCATGAGGTGCTTTGCATTGACCATTTATGGTTGAATGCGGGCGTGTAGAGGGCAGAAAGTGAGGCGGAACCAGGTACGTTCAACATTCAGGTGAAGCTATGACCTATGAAGGAAAACCGCGTGCTGCTGTGTGGGCGAATTGTTTTATAAATTGGAATATTTTTTGGCGTACGCACAATTTTAGTGTGGATTCTTCACAATGTGCTTTGGTTTCTTTGATGTGTGAAGAGTCCATTAGTTTCTTTTGGTTACAAACTTCTATATTCATTGAGTAAAGATCTCCATCCCTCTTGTTTTCTGTATGAAACAATGTAATATCATTAAGGTATTTTGATAAGGCCTGGTTGAATTTGTTTTTTCTTAAAGTCAATCATTACAGTCTGATTGTCAAACCTTGCTAGAATAAAACGGTTTTGGGCACCGCCATCAGTCAAGATAGATATCCTTTTCATTAAACATATGAGTTTTTAGACTGTAACATAAATTATTGTCATACATGCAATGCAGTGAGCATGTTGAGTCTAACTTCTCCGTGTTTAACATATGTAAGAAACAAAGTTGTTCAAAACTCAGCATTTCAACACAAAACACAGTCTAGAATTTCATCAACTGCCATTTATTAGTATCAAACCACTGCTACAAAATCACATCAAACATCATGAAAATGGACCTGCATACGTGCTATACACAATGTAAGCTTTAAAGTAATTAAAGTACATAAATTGTTCTCATTTCTGGACAAATATCAGTATATATTATTATATATTTATATATTATATAGAGATATATCAATGCCGCTTGAAGCCTCACATATCATTCCTCTGATCTAGAGCCTATGAATGTACAACTATCCCCCGGTGGCCAAAAGACCCTCCAACACATGTAAGTAAATATTTTAAATCCTCACCACATTTTTCTTTTTTTTTTTCTTCCAGTATGAAGATACAAATAAAACACAATCAGAAAAGATAAAAGTCCAAACAGTCTTTGAAAATCCCCATTCCCACTTTGTGCAAAAAGAATTATAAATGATGGTAAATGCATTTCATCTATAGTAATGAACAGAGGAAATGCTGCAGCTCATCACCGAGGAGAAACACAATGCAGCCCGTGCTACAAAGAACTCATTTCCTGTGTCAGTCAGAGAGCGCCAAACTACGTGTAATCTGCCCGTTGGAAGGGTGAAAAACAAATAAAATAGGATTACATTTGATGTCAGTCAAGTAATGACTTTTTCTCTGTGCCAATTCTTTTCAATCCTTGTTAAAAAGTTGCCTCTGGCTTCGTGTTTAAAAAACAAAAAGCAAAAAAAACAAAACAAAACAGGAAACAAAAAACACTCACAATGTGTGATTCAGTCATCAGCCTCATGAAGGGTCCTGCTTCAGATAGCTCGCTTTAAAACCCAGGCATTATCTCGGGCTCTGCATCATTGGCTGGCAACTTATTTTCCAGTTCGCTGGAAGTAATGAGGGACAGGTTGACAAATACTTCATGCAACCTTTTTCCTTTTCATTATTTCTTTCTTTCGTTCTTTCTTTCGTTCTTTGTTTCTTTCTCAGACCCTCTCACATTTTAGAAGCTGCTGTGTTTTCAGACAGATTGAAAAGAAATCAGAGGATCACACCAGCAAATTACTCACTTCCTGTGCACAACTTGTAAGACAGAAATGAAAAAATATATATTTTTCTATTTACAAGGGAATCAGGCTTTCTTTGAAAAACTGGTTATACTGAGTGTTTTTTTCCCCCCTCATCCAGCCCAGGGTTGACAGGAGGGATATCTTCTGCCTGCTGTGCAACAAACATATCTACCGAACCGCATGCTCTTGAAAACAGAGAGGATTTTTTTTTTTTTTTTTTTGATACTGTCAACTCAGTATGCTGCTCAGGAAAGAGGTCTAGTGACTGCAAGGCGCCAGGCTGGAGTCCTGGCGAGCAGGCGACACAATCTCCAAGTTAAAACTGACAGAGGCACAGGAAGAGCTTCATTAACCACAAGGTCAGGAGGAATCCCCGTTTCTCACAGCCACCTCCCGTCTCCTGTTTGCGCTGACCACAGAAGGCTGTTTGTGATGGGCCACACAACTCTGATACAATGCTAATCATTTCCTCGGCCTCCGCTTTGAGATGCAGGGGTGGCGGCGCAGAGAAACCGATTCAGAGGAGCTGCAAACAAAAAAGGGTATTGATGGCAAGTTCGCAAACACTCTTCTTTTATTCATTAAAACAGAAAGCTGTCAGAGTGGACAATGCTTCACAGGGATTCTCGTAAAAAAACAAAACAATTCTTGCTGTTCTTTAGATGCAGTAGGGGGCAGTATGTCAACAATACTGTTTTACTTCGGAAAACCCACAACGAGGGGTGTTGTCGTATACACTTTGACTTGATTCAAAGCCTGATGCTAAAAATGAACTCCTCATTAATCAGGATAACTGCTCTGCTTTATTAGCAGGCAATGTGTGGCAGAACAGATATTAGTTACATTTTATGAAAACAACGACAGAAATTTACCCAACAAGGACTAGCTTAATATAAAATTTAAACTTGTGTGAGTACATGCTAAGCAGTCATAGTATGGCAATGAAAATAAGCTTAAAACACGGCGATGTTTTTCCCCAGTAAATGTGTTTCTATGATCTGTAAAATATTTTTAAAGGTCTCACACAAGAGGAACCTTGTGATTTTTTTTCTCAAGACATTTAAAAGCTTATTGTTGCAAAATGTATTGATAGCACTGAATAAAGAGGCATCTACAAGCTCTGAATGATGTAGTGAGCCCCGTAAAGGGTTTAATCTAGAAGCGGAAACAACATTTTATCAGAAACCAGAAACTACCAGGAGCGTCACACAAGATTTCTGACAGAGGAGTTAAAAAAAACGACCAGAGGAGTTGCCAAGAGCGAGGAAACACTTTGTAGAGAGCATTAAAACTATATAGAATTGGCGGGTTGACTTGTTTTAATGAAAATATGAAGTAATGCACTCAACCACTGTCCTCTCAATTAAAGCTTACTACGCAAGACTCCACTGGTGAAGAAAAATTATGGTTATGTTATTTTTTAAGTTTAAAGAAATGTACAAGAGCTTTCTCTGTGTCATTTACCAGGTTGACAAACACAAAATGAGCGCACAGGACAATGATGCTGTTGGGTTTAGATTAAATGATCCAGTCAACCACCAGACTTTAAAATTTATGGAAATAACTGAAGACAAGTGTGAGTGGAAGAGTCTGTGAAACTTAAACCACCCCAAAGCAATCAATGTAGTGAATTTCTTTGATCTGTCAAAATTGACTCCATATCTGTCCTTCCTAATAAACACAATTTTGGGATAAAGAAGTTTTAATTTGTACAATGTCTCAATTACATGGATTGCTATTGAAATCTGGTGTTGATATCATGACAGTGACAGCGTAAGATTATGTTTACTGAGAAAAATGCTGAAGTGTTGGAAACTTCTTTTAGCCGTCGTATATTTCTGTTACATCTAAAAGTTTTAGAACATCATATGACAACTGCTGGGTTATGATATTCCACTGATTGATGAAATACTTTGAAGGCACATTGAGAATAAAAGCTGTCGAGCTGATATTAAACTGGTGCTTGTCATGTACTCAAGCCAAACAGTGTAATTGAAATACATGGGGGCATGAGAAGTTTAAAAAGAAATATCAGGGCAAGGTCATGATAATAATAATAATAATAATCCACAGGAACGTGGATATTTAAAATCCTCTTATCATCAACATAGAAGCATATACGGATTTATCTATTTTTTTTCCATCTGCTGTCAACATGGGAGCCTGAGGTGAGGCAATCTCTGCAGGTGGGTGGCATGGCCTCTTTCAAGCCAGCACATCAACACTTTTTTATTTTTTACCCCCCTCTCTGAGGCATGCCACATCCAGGATGTTTAAGACAAGAGACGATTCAGGTCACAGGACACCTGAAAGCTCTGCACTCTTTAAAAAAAGCGGTCTGATCCAGCCCAGGTGCACTGTGGGATGGCGTAAGCAGTGGCTTATGTTTGTAGAGATCACACACGCTGAATGATGCTCTTGAGCCAGTAGAGATGATGCTGAGTAAACGGTGCTTGATCCTACTGTATGTGCTGTGGCATATGGCCATCTAAGCTCAAGAGTGTATATACAGAATGCAAGGCCAGGGGGAAGAGAGAATCAGATATGCATGATCCTGCACAATTAAGATGACTCGATATCTTCAGGCGCCTACTGCAACATACTGATACGTCCCTTAGCTCGGTGCGGTTTGAGTCAGGAGTTGACTGCCAGGGCAGTTCTTTTGAATAATAACATGTAAATTAAATTGAAACAAATAAAAAAAAGACCTGTTGTTTATGCTCCAAGTGTTTAAAATATCAGGTTTTACTGCAGATTTGTTTTGCATCGGTCCATGCACTACATTACAGCTGCTCATAGTTTGGACGTAATTATAAAAAAGAGGTAAATTTTTGTTAGAGAAGAAATTAGGATGTTATTTTCACAGAAAAATATGTTTTTTTTTGGTTTTGTTTTTTACCAGATTTCAACAATTCAATTGAATTAAATTTTATTCATATAGCGTCAATTCATGATATATATCATCTCAAGGCACTTTCCAAAGTCAAATTCAATCAGATTATATAGATTGGATCAGATTATACAATTATATATTATATTTTATACATATTTCATACAAAAGTGTAATGATTGATTGCTTCTGCCCCATTTTCCACAAAAACTTCAACTTTGTTTCCTGCTAGTGTGTAAATTTGACTGTGAATAAACAATTTAAGGGCAAAACTTTAAAAAAAAAATTTAAATCCTATCTGCTCTGTCCAGATGATAACAAAGAGGTCATCCTATTAGAAATGTGATTGTGAAAAACCACCCTCAGAAAAAAATAACTTAACAAGCAAAATTAATTAATTAAAGCTATAGTTGGTAATCTTGTTTAAACACACTTTTTATTATACTGGGGAAAAATCATGCTTCCATCCAGAAAGTAGTCAATACATTTTGTACTCAGATAAAGGAGGTTAACATTTTTTATCTCTGTGGCAGCTGCGGGCTTGTAAATACTCTGACCAATCACTGCTCTTCGGTGCAAAGAGCAGTGATTGGTCAGAGTGTTGGTCCTGCTCTCATTCTCCCTCAAGTTCCTGGGGTATCACCTCATCTATTGGTTTGTCCTACATGCCAATCATCCTGACGCGCTCACATAACGCCCATGTGTGTGCACGTTCTTGTTAGTCTCCTCTTGCTGGCTGCACATGTACAACTTTAGTGTTTATTTATCCAGTTAGCCAAGTGGTTAGCTTTGGTGTTAGCCGTTCGTTGTAGCTCTGCTGCTCTCAGCTTATACTTTGAACATGGCTGAGAGTCACAAGAAGCAAACCGCGTTCATGTTTATGAAGAGTAGAGGAAGGCCTCAGTAGAAAGAAATAAGACCAGAGTGGATTTTCATGTAGTCCCTCTGAAGAGCGGAAGAGCAAGGTAGGACCGTTTTGCGCATGTGCAGTTATTCAAAAAGGGTCTTGGGGAAACTTCCGGAAAAATCACCCACCCTAGCTTTAAGTTATGCAACTCCTATAACAGATCCAACTTTTTACACATCTGTAACTGGGAGGTCAACACATTGGTCTGTGTCTGTAAACAGCTCCTAAGTGATGTTTGCTTTTAGTTAAGGTTTTTTTTTTCTTTTTGAGGAAAATTAATACATCTACGTCGAATTTGGGCAAATGTAAAGTCTTATTAACATTCAAGCGAAAGTTTGGGAATACATTTTTAATATCATCTGAAAAATTAGTGCCGCTGCTGCCTCTACCTGCCCTGCAGGTTACTCTTCTTGCCTTCAGTGGAAACAAAATACAATTTAATATATTTCACATCACTTTCCAATCCTAGCAATAGTTTTGGAGCAGTGAGTGACAGATATGCTTAATATTGTGAAGTACAAAGCAAATTAAACCTTTTGAAACTTATTTTTCAAACAGCCAGATATTGGAGCTGAAGTGTCATTCAAAAGTATTCATACACTTTTTAAGTCTTTTGAAGTTTTGCCAGATTCCAGTACAAGCTTTTCTATTATTGGGATTTTATGTTATAGACAAACACAAAATAGAGCCTATTCATGAAGTATATGAACAATGAAACATAGTTTTCATATTTTATTTACAAATTAAAATCTGTGTGGTTTGCATTTGTATTCAGATTCCCTAAATAAAGTCCAGCTTAATCAATAGCCTGAAGAGGTCACCAAGCAACTAAAGGTCCATCTAGGTATGAAATCATTGCAGTGTAAATCCAGCTGTTCTAAAGGTTTGCTAGAGAACATTAGTGAACAAACAGCATCGTGAAGACCAAGGAACACAGCAGACAGGTCAGGGGGAAAGTTGTGGAGAAGTTTATATCAGGGTTAGGTGATAAAACAGCATCCAATGCTTTGAACATCCTATTATTGAATTATGGATGTCGTTTAACCCATTACTCAATGATGGAAAGGGTTTGGCACAGCTGCAAACCTGCCAACTCATAGCTGTCCACTTAAAATGACAAGCAGGCCAAGTGGAGCATTAAACAAAAAATAACCAAGAAGCTTATGGTGACTTAGACGCTACATTAGTCGTGCACACCACACGCTGCTCTTTATAGAAAGGGTGAAGAAAATATAACTACATATCAGATTCTGTTTTACTTCAGTTAATTGCTACCATTTGTCCCTCACATGACGTCTCAATGAAATACCATAAAGTTTGAGGATACATTAAGGCAAAATTGTGGAAAATGTTCAATGGGTGAGAATACTTTTGCAAAGGACTGTAAATGTGAAGATAACTTGAACATTGCAGCTCCAGGTAGCCGTCCAGCTCCATCAAGTTGTCACAGAAACATTCAACCTGTCAATTCTGCTTCCTGGTTGTAGCTCACATAAATGTCCTGCTGGTGCCCCAGGGACAAAGTCCAGCAGGAATGTGCTTCATTGAGTTCCTCATCTGAACCCCCTTTTCTGTGCCTCTCAGTCTTGGTGATGAAAGAACATTGCATGCCTTTGTTACTTCCAGCAACGTCCTAAACAGATTAACACTTGTTGGCAATTTCTCCTTGTAAGTTAGGAAACGTATAAATCTGCCACTTTCAGCCATTTGCCATTGGGTTAGGATAGCTGATGTAATCAACGCAGGCTTTAATTGCGTTTTTCTAACCCGAAACTGTTTGTAGATTAGCTAAATCATCCCAAAATGCTGAAGGTAAAAAAAAAAAAAAAAAAAATCCTAATCAGGTGTGTCGATTCTACCCTCATGGGGTCAAATTAGCAACAGGGACGCTGTCTCACTGTCATTTCTTTGGCATTCCCGACGGGAACCGCTCATTAACTCAGATGTTGGGGTTTACATTGTAACATGAAGACTTTTATTGCAAATTATACTGATTCGATAAAAGGGACTTGTTAATACCATATTCAAAAAATAATAATCAACATCCAGTACATTTCATATGGAATACTAGCATGGTCTTAAGTGCTCAAACAAGCAACCAGCATTAACTCCAGACTGTCACCACAATGTGCCACAACAATCGTTATCATCAGAAGTCAAGAGCAAGTTGATTGTAATAAATCATATACAAACACAGCCTGGTGATCTGTAGAGGTATGTATTTTCAGACCAGGGTTAGGAATCAAGATTTTGGAAAAGAAAAAAAAAAAAAAAAGAAAGGAAAAAAAAGAACCTGCTTTCATTCATTAAAAAGTGTGAAGGTCTGGAAAATGGCCACCTTTTAAAAACACTGGTTAATTTTGAACATGCAGCACAACCATACTCTCTGCACATCATCAAACACGCGAGTGTGTGAAAAACTAGGACTACACACTGGCTCTACAGATCAAAAGGTACCTATTTTCTCCAAATATACACACATTGATTCTGTTCTATAATACTGATATACTGGTTCACACCCTCCGCTTCAAAAAGTAGGTAAATTTCATTGCAAACATTGTTCTTTTTAAACATACCTAAATCAACAGCAGTCATGGCATCTAAAGGAACCTGACGACATTGGAAACTATGCCATACTGTGTCTCATTCAAATAAATGTCATATATCCAGTTTTACATGTTTCAAAACGTAGTGTTTATACATCGTTTTAATAAAGGAAGAGAATAAATATACGTCTGAACCATTTCCATTATACTTTAACATTTAAACAAAATCATATGGTGCAGTAATTTTATAGTAGGTAAAACAAGCCGAAAATAATTCTCCGTACAAAAAGAAAACAAGAACCAAAATACCACCAAGTAAATAATGACAGTGTTTGTGCTTTAAGTCTTTTAACCGCGATGGCTATTTGTCTACAGATTTTCAGTCACAAGTTCACCTCTGAAAATACTCTGTGAACCTGATGGGGTAGTCCCTCGTTTGTTGGGCATAAATGTAACACACTTTAAATTCAAACAACCTGGCAGACATGTTAACCTCAACTAAAAACACAGCATCTGTAGGCTATCTGGAGCAACCGACACATTTGAAAAAAAAAATAAAATACTGAGGACAGTTACAACTTAATAGTTGTAACCGTCTTGTAGTCAAAGACAAGTCGGACGATGCGTTTAATGAACATTCGGTCATCAGGAAGGAGGAGAATCTTAGTGAGAGCTTCTGGATGTGTCCTTTTTGGAGGAAAAGGAAAATGTATGTGTATGGGAATATTAAGGCATTACAGTATCTCTGTTTTAGTGATGGGGTTGAGCTGACGGTGCCCTCCAAAAGTATCCATAATCCTTGCACATTTCACATTTTCTTCACCTAAAAACCACCAACTTCAATGCGTTTCATTTGGGGTTTTGTGGAATGAACCAACACAAGGTAGTGCATAATTGTGAAGTAGAATAAAACTTAGATAGTTTTTAAGAGGTTTTAACAAATATAAATCTCAAACGTCTGGCATGCAGCCCCTTTTACTCTGATAGCCCTGAATAAAAATGTGCACCTGGTTAGTACATCGAGTCCCTCAGTATAAATCTAGCTGATCTGGGAAGGCCTCGGAGGTTTCTTGGAGTCCATTAGGGGCTAAAAGGGATCATGAAGACCAAGGACCAGGCAAATGAGAAACATTTGGGCAGGTTTAAAGCAGGGTTCGGTCATAAAGCAAAACAGTTTTCAATCCTTCCTGAAAGTAAAGAGGATTATTGCACAGCAGCAAACGTTCCAGGACCTAAAGTGAAACACATTACTCAAAAAAGCTGGCAAGAGACCCATGGTAACGATAGAGGAGATGCAATGATCTACAGCTCAGGTGGACACATTTTTTAATAGGACAAGTATAAGTTGTGCCCTCTACAAATCTGCCTTAAATACTGACAAGATGATCAAACTGTTAAATGATGAATTATTAACCCTCCACAGTTTGCCAAAAGCCATTTAGGGGGAAACACAGGAGCTATACCACAAAATTTAGAAATCTAAGGACTGGATACATATGCACTTTTTGGGTTATTTTCATGTTCGGGTTGTTTTCATTTTACTTTAACTTCACAGTTTTGCATTACTTTGTGTTGGTTTATCACATAAAAACTAAATAAATGCAAGGAAGATTTTGGTTATTATAGGAGAAAATGTAAAAAAAAAAAAAAAAAGCTGAATTCCAAGGCAGTGTACCTAAGAATGAGGACGCTTCTCTAACAAGCTTTTCTGGGGGAAAAAAAAGGAAATTTACCCCATTTAATTAGGCTTAAACTCTAATACAGACTGATCATCTCTGTCCAACCCCTTGGTGTGAGGGGAAAAGTGTTCAGCGTCTGAGAATATTTTTTGTTAGGAAGGGGGGAAAAAAAATAGAGCATAGCTTTTTTTTTTTTCTCTCCTGACTTGGTTATCCAAGTATTCTGGCAAAACTTCCAGCCAAAAACTGCAGTTTGCCGCTGTGGGATTTCAGCTAAAAAGAACCAAGTTCAGAAACAAAAGGGCTCAGCTCTGACGCCTGTAGAAAGAGATTTCTTCTGAAGAAGTGCAACTTCTGAAACAGCTGAACTCGGGCTCCGCTTTTTCCTCCTAATTGCAGTAAACTGCTGAAACCCTCAGAACGAGCGTGGAGAGTAGGCTGTAGTACCTTCGGAAAAATGTAAACAAAAAGCGCAGCGATGTCTCATCCATTCATACTGTACAAAGTCACGGTTTGTGTTAATGCTCCCGGTCGGATGAGAGAAGCTGGTCCCACGTTCAAACCAAAGCCTACACTCTAGTAAAATATAAAGATACGATACAGGATATTTTGCTACTTTGACGGCTGCCTGATCAAAGCTGCTAGGCAGGCGTGGTAAATGACGGACCCATTTCCAAAATACAACAAAGCACACCTTCAACACTGTTTATCCACCTACTGAGTAAGCATGGCGACACGAATCCCGGAAAAAAAAACCCTGCCATTTTTGTTCTTTGTTTGTCCCCCCCTCTCTTTTTTCCCCCCTGTATTTTTTAAGCACACTATAATCAAAAATGTTATTGTTAGGAATCTAAATGTCTTTCCTTTGTCCAACAGCCCATAATACATTCAATGCAACATTGGTATGGTAATCTGTGTACTCAGAGACTTGGCACAATTGCTTCTTTTTTTTATCCATGTACAAAAATGAATGGAAAAGTTTGCGCCGTCGCCTCGCAGGGAAAAAAAGATGCATGAAAGTAACTCGTTTGAGAGGCTGTGGATATGACCGGAGAGGTGTGAGGGGGTGTGAACACTAATTCACAAAGTGGCCAGTCAATCAGAAAAGAAAATAGGATATGTGAAAGAGAAAATGATAATAATAATAAAAAAAATAACATCATAGCATTTACATGACAGAGTTTTCACCAAAAAGCAAAGAAAAAAAATAAAATAATTCCCCCACACAAAGAGAAGCTGATTATTTTCCCACCTCAGCTTTCCAACAAACAGTACCGGATTGGATGTCAGCCATCAGCAATGTCAAAAAAAGGACTCATAAATGCTCTCGACAGTCACTGTGTCTGCGCCGGCCTCCGCTAGTACACGCTGATGAAGGAGGAGAGAGCCAGGACCAGGTATCGACAGGCCAGCGGGACGTGGGCGCTTCCTGTGCTCCCATAGGGCGCAGTGTTGGGCGCTGTGGGCAGGAAACAAGAGAAGCTCTGATTAGTTGTGATTGCACTTTCACTCTGCCGCACCCGTTATTTCCAAATCCGCAGCCGGCTCGGTTCGAGGCTCACAAATGAGAACGGTGAGAGCGGTAATTTACGGAACCACCGCCACTGATTTGAACCGGTTTGTGAGGGGGAACGTCACAGTTATTCACAGGAGCGAAGCTGAGTTTAACACGGATGCTTGTCAGTGCAATCAACATTTTAATGCTTTGGCTGCTTATAGACACGGGCTGGAGGCAGCTTGATCTGAAAGTTGACTAAAACCTTCATAGAAATTGAGAATGTGCAAACGAAAACAAGAAAATAATCAAATTCAACAGAAGAAGGGTTTTTAGTGAGGATTTTAAGGGCACATGAAAAACTGACAGACAACAAAATGTGGACTTTTTTGGTGTTCATTTGATAAAAAGGCTGGGAAGCATGAGTTTATTCATTGAGTGAATATCGCCTTAAGTGAAAATCACCAAGGTGGTTTTACATTCTTGTGGAATCTGATTGGACCGTTTTCTGACCGCTGAGGCGTGACTGACAGCTTTATTTACTGGACCGGACATTTTGTCCTGATGACGTTCTCAGGGTCAAAATATTTTTGTAACCACTTTTGTATGCTTGCTTTAATCAGAATACATTTTGACTTGATTACAATTTTTTTAAACACTACTTAGTTTGGATGTGGCAGTGAATATCCACAGGTTCATACGGTATAGGATAGTTCCAGTAGTACATTGGCCAACTTCCTGTTCTCCACTTTGGAGGAAACAGCAATGTTTTTCTCAGTGTGAGCCAATAACCATTTCATGTAACTTTTATTTGTGCTCCTCTGAAAACACCAAGTACTTTAAAATATCGCTGTATGAGATGTTTGGTAGCCTATACCGTAATTCAGACAACATTTATCATCAGGTGTGATTTTTGTCAATCAATAAAAGTAAAATGCCCTTTAAAAACCCACTGTCTTCCCTTAATAACTAATTTTCATAATCGCTCTCTTGGATATTCATGAACACGATCCAACGTTACACTTGCTGCTTGTCCTCCAAGATGATCCGATGGTACGTTAAGTGACTAGACCTGCTGTTTGTGAATGAAGGTAGATTTCCTTGTTGAATATTCAGTTACTGGGGCTTTTAAAAATCAAGCCAGAGGAAGTGCAGAGATTAATTTTATTTATATTTTTTTTACAGGGACAGTACACATTAATGAACATTTCTGTAAACGTGTCAGTATTTGCTATAAAGCTATTTTTTAACTGTTGCCACTCAACCAGGCACATAAAGCCGACAAATGCTAGAAGTTCAAACATTTAGTAAAACATAAAAGTCCACAACAAATCTCAAAGTTCTTTTTGTATATTATAAAACGTCTTACATACACCAGTCAAAAGCCTGGACTCACTCCCCCACTACACCCGATGAGTAAGTTAGCATTAAATCCCATAGTTCAAGACAGTAACATTTAAACCTTAATCAGTAACATATATTTAAAAAGGACATTGGGGTAGGGGAGATGCTAGAAGCTATTTAAAGAAAGACTTTATTTTCAAGCCATGTCTGTGAATTCTGCTGCTTGTTTTATCCTTTAGTTCTTTCAACCTGTCAATCTTAGAACGTGCTGGATCTGGAAATTAATTCAGCATTCCAGAAAAGTCATTGTCAAGGTAAGTTTTTACATCTTTATAAAACAGGCATCTGCAACCTGTGGCTCTTTAGACCCTCCATGATAGATTGCAACTTTCAACAAACATGTTACAGAAATGGCTGGTTTTAATTATAAAGGCACATTAAAAACACGTTTTAATAGTCTTTTCATTTGCTTTCATGTAATATCCACTTATACGTTTGGGCTACTGAGCTATTCAAGGGATTCAAGGGTTGTCCGCACTGTTCTACTCAGGAAAGTCCATATTTTCCCTTATTGTACAAGTGTATTTTTGTTGCTGTTTTTAGTTAATCCAGTTTATCTGTGAAACTTGATCAATTCTCTTTTTTTTTTATTGACCAAGGAAGTTTTTGCAACTCTTAGCAACAGCTAAGGCAAAAAGGGTTCTTTGGCTCATTAAAGTTGCTGTCCCTTGCTCAAGAATATGCAGACGAGGACTAGGGTTTCATAATGCTAGCCACGCTAATTATGCAAGTCATTCATGTAAGATACTAATGTCAGTTTAAAATATAAACAATGTATTAATTTTATATTAAAACAGTACAAAAAAGCATGTTTGAAAGCAATTGCTCTCTCACTCAGTGGTGCCTCTGCTGCTAATATAAATAATAATGGCCGCTAACGGCAATAAGGCTGTTCTTATATCTTCTAATGCAATACCTCTTCAAAAAGAAATTGGGATTTGCTTATCGTTTACAAAAACGGAGATTAGAAATCAGACACCAACTTTTAATATGGTAGCAATCCTCCGGTTATGCTGACAATTTCATACCGGCACCACTTTCCATTAGCTGTGACTGCTGTAAAAATGCTACACCTTTACTTTAACCGGACTTGACACGAAGTAGGCAGAAGTAATTGGAAATGTGTCAAACAGACTTTCCTTCCATCTCATCTGTTTTCAGATGTGAGTCAAACACTTATTCCCACCCCCCCCCCCCCCCCTTTCCTTCCCCTCATATTGCTGGCCAACAATCCCTATCATAAGAGAGGAGGATAAATGAGGGCAACACAAGTTCCTTTCTCTCGCTGCTACAGAAGGAGGCTTTTGTTTTGTGCTGTTTGTGTTTCTCTGACCAGCAGACAGCCACGGTAATATGAACAGGTCTCTCTGGGGAGCTGCGTGTGGTGGACAGAGAAGTAGAGGGCAGCTTTTCATTTGGAGGGGGCTACTCTGCCCCCCCCCCCCCCCTCTACCGCCATCACGGACACACTCTTTTAGCCTGCAGCTCAATAAACCCCACCTCGCGGGTTACAAAGCACGCTTTCCATCAGCGCGCACATATACCTGCGTGTGCAGGTCACATGCATGCCTGCACACGGAGCACAGCAAGGCGGTGCAAACAGCTTCGGCTGTACCAAGGGAAATCATGTGGCGAACAGCCCATATCAGCAGGGCGCCTCTATTTACACTGCCAGGTAATTAGTTCACAACGTACAGTAACTCCTCTGAAGTGGATGGCGTGTGGCACAAACAGCAAAATAAGCGAACGCTGGCTCGCACTCGCACGGCGCAGACGAGCACGAGAGATCTTAGCCGTACAGAGTTTGTCTCTTTGTGTTTGTGAGGTTAAAAAAATAAAAATAAAACTGTTGTTTCTCCTCAGACAAAAGACTGTTATCCCCCTCAACCACTGGTACTGGGAAGCATGTATTTATTTAACTTGTGTGGGTCATTATTAGGGCGGTAAATGTTTGCTGCCGAGTCAAATTAAACAGGATGATTTGGAAATTGATTTTGTCAATAGCCTGCTGGGAAACAATATTCAGAGAGGGGAGGAGGAGGGGGGGGGGGGGGGGGGGGGGACAAACAGACAAACAAACAAACGAAAACATCCAGATCCCATTATCACCTGACACTGCTCTGCTTTTACCTGACATTTTCCAGCATTATTTGTCAGCACTAAAGTTGTTTACCTTTTTTACATTGAAAACCATAGCATGCCTGGTGGATGGTAATGGAGAAAGGAGGAAACAAATGAACACAGGAACACATATGGGTGCAAATTTTGACGATGCCCCCCCCCCCCCCCTCCCACCCCTGCCTTTTTTTTTATCTTTGTCTCCGCTTTTCCACCCCATCCTCTCTCTTTGTATCCCTTCTCTCTCCTCCTGTCCAGAGTACAGGATAATGACACAGTTTTCCCGGGCTGCGAGAGTGAGCCGAGGAACGGTAACCATGGCAACAGCTCCCGTCCTGCTCGGCCGACCCGCCGCACCTCGAGCTCGAGTGCGCTTGCACACAGCTACCCGTGCTCGAACAAATCTTTTAGCGACTGTTCCTGCGTGCTTGGGCGCAGCTCAGGTGGCAGGCTGGCAGTGAGGGGGAAAAAAAAAAAAAAAAAAAAAATTCACTGTTTTCTTCCACTTTGATTTCTTATCTGATCAGTGTCAGAACACGTTTTCTGGCTGCAGAGCCCGCTCTCGCTCCACCGCTTTTCATGCAGCATTTTAAGAGACTCGGTAAGTAATTACGGGTCCGCCGCTTTGGTTTGCAGTGACAGGCCTGGAGAGCGTAACAATAAACCCTTCAGTGCTTCGGCAGAGGAAGTGTTAGGTGACGCCGCTGCAGCTGCCTCCTCGCAGCATTTAAGTTTCGAGGTGTTTAATATCTCCCTGTGTCACTGCAAAGAGCAAGAGCCTCCTTTTGTTTTGACTGTGTGGGCTGCAACTTGCCACTTTAATTAACTCCCCAACCAGGAACTGCCTGCTATGCCTTCACTCTACTCATTAACATGAAGGTACAAACTGAGGGGGAAATAAAGGCAGATAGAGGCAGTGGAAGGATTCATCAAAGCCAAAGAGAGCTGGGAAAAATTAGACATTGATTGAAAAGGGTTCAAGAGCGAACCTGCAGCACTGGACGACACAGGAGGAGAAAAAATAAATAAAAACAACAAGAAAAAGAGTGAGAGGATGGGGTGGGCTCTGCTTTCTTTGGAGTTAGAATTTAATTGCCATGTACATCAGCAGCAAGTTACAATAACGGACCAGAATCCCAGACAATACATCACAGAGAAACCAACAGTGTCACAAAGCGGCAACGCCGCAAAGAGGAGCAGCACTCCAAAGGGAGAGCAGCAGAGAAGATAAGTGGAGATGAAAGCGACACGCTTCAATTACTGTTTTGCAACAGAATTGAAATTAAAAAAAAAGAAGTAAAGAAAAAAAAAAAGAAAAAGGCTTCCCAGCTGTAGCGGGAGTCATATGAAACTAACAATCCCTGGTTCTCTCCCTCGAATATGGAGTGCAGCCATTAGCTTTAAATAGCCTGCTGAAGTATGAGCCACACTTATTTCCCTGTCCTTGTTCCCTTTCTCCCTCTCAAATCTACGCCGACAGCAGTTTTGTCACCCACATATCATATGTACAACAAATGCTAAGGCCCTGAACTTCAGTGGCTGTTGACAAAGATAATGAATCAAACGCACATATGCAACAGTGACACACAGTGCAGCCTGCATCTTACACCATCCTGTTATGCACTGGAAAATCCCTGTTTCTACAGAAACTGTGTGCTACTTTCTTGCCCTCCTTTCAACACTTTAGCATTCGCGGCAACTATTTTAGGAAAAAAACAACACATTTTCTTATTTAAAACTAATACTTTTGTTCCATTTCGATCAGATGCTAATTAAACCCTTAATTTCTTATGTTGATACAGAAAAAATAAACATAGTTATTGGCTATATATAAGTTTAGCCACTGAAAATATTGAACTATAACTTGAGCAAAGAATGCCCCCCCCCCCCCATTAGACAGCCAAAATATGGATATGTAAAAAAGTTTACCAATATTTTAATCTGACCTACATACTTTTAAATATAGTTATTTATTAAAACTACCCACTTTTACTTGGTTTTTAGATATCAGATGTATATATTCTACTTTCAAAGTATGTTTAGTTACTTTTTCTTTAGCTATGGCTCCAAATACCACTCTAATACTAAACCCAGTTTGTCTGCCGATAATCCAAGCAAGGCGTGAGTCTTCAAGCCAGATCAAAGAAGGGGTTTCCCACCAAAATAGTTGTAGTGCTGCAACACGCCTGGTTTTGTTTCCAGTACCAGGAAAAAAACCTGCAAACAGTTTGGTTCAGTCGGGAGAGCCATCTAATTACCACTTGTTTAAGTCACATAAGACATCTTTTCCACTTAATGTTTCTTCCTGCTTCTGTTGTACTGTTAATATCTGCAGAGCGACACACTGGAGGGAGACAGTTTGACTACATAAAATCACTTTATTTGTCGTGTTATCCTGGGTTATAGAGGTCTTAATATTGTCACTTATTTTCTAAAAGCCATTTTAAACATCTGTCAGTGTTTGACAACGTGTGTTTGACCAACATTTCTGACTGATTGGAGTTAATAAACAGCTTTCGGGTTTTTAGACACGTACAAATACACGGGATTTACAGTACAAATACCAGCTGGTGTTATGCAATGATTTCACAATATGTAAAATGATTTATAAAAGAAATGAGTGACCGCCACACAAGCAGGAGGGCAATGTGAAGTAAAAAAAAAATTTTTATGTAACTTTGGCTTTTTGCTTATGCTGAAATCCCCTTTTTGTAGCGACGTTTTGAGTTTTAAAGATGGTGCTCACAAACTTGAGCGCCTCGAGGCGCTTTGTCCAGCTCCAGATGAAAGTCGCTCAGCGCTCTGGTAAAATAGTTGGTATCAAGAGAGAACTGTTTTTTGAGAGCTTTGGCGAAGGAGAAAGAAAGAAATAGTGAAAAACAGGCCCTAAGAATAGTTTACTACTGACCACTATATAGAGATATATCAAGAGTTTGTTTTAGCTGGAAACGTCTTCAATGTTGTTTTAAACTAGATAATTTATTTGACGCAAACTGTAGTGATGTCCTAATTTAATGAGATTATGTCAATAATTCCAATTAATGATTTTTTCAACCTGGCTTTTTGATTTATTTTTTATCAATTTATTGTAATAAAAATTAAGTCAAATCATACTTCTATATATGATTGTACATGCTCAATTGATTACATAAATACAATTCAGATAACCTTTACAAATAGAAGCAATTAATATTTATAACATTTTTCAAAATGAATACAGAAATGTTCAAAAACAACATAATTATTTTTTTCATTTCTAGTACTTTGCTATATTTACAAATTATTATTTACTGTTGCATGCGCAGCAATTGGCAGAAAACAAAATACTTTCATCATTTTACAGCTGAATGTAGAAGATTGTATCTCCAATCATGGAGTGTAAAGCCATTTAACAGATATACTATAGAACCAGTTAATATAACAGTAGTCATAGTTTATTACTCTGACTTTACTGGCATTATCCATTAACAATTTGTTTTGTCAGTTTATATTTTTGTCCTATTTGTTTGATTTTTACCGTTTTAAACATTACATTTAAATTTATTCAGGGTTTATACAGGCATTTCCGAGCTGGATTTACTTTCTTTTAGTACGTTTTTTTTACTACCTCTATAAAATTTTTACTACCTACACAAAATCGAAAAGCAGCCTTTTTTTTTGGGGGGGGGGGGGGGGGAGTGGTGGACCCATGCATGATGGCCCATCTCTCACCCACTTACTAGAAGGTGTAACTGTGATTCTGTCTTGACGAAGACCTCACACACACAAATATTCCAAACTCATTCCCAGAAGACTTAGGAAATAAGAGTTTTTTTTAAGAATATAAACACAAATCCAATGACATTCAAATTTCAAAAGCCAAAGTTCCTAATAGAATATTAATAACATGGCAAATGCTCAAACTAAATAATCAGTGGGAAAAACATCAAGCAACTAACATCACCTGCAACGCAGATAACAGATGGCAGTGTGAACATGCTCCAAAATGAAAAATCCATTGCAATTTTAATAATAGTGGTGAAACCTTTATATATAACAGTTCAGCATTCATCAGCCGATGGCATTTAATATTATTGTCAGACTGAGAAAGAGCGAGAGAGAGCGTGCTGGGCGGAGTGAGATGGCAGAGGAAAGGCGAGAGACAGTCCTGAGAGAAGAGAGAAATACAAACAATATGGACGGAGTAAAGCGCTCCCTCTCACACAGACACACACACACACAAGTTGTATTTGCATCAAACCTTTTTAATGCGTATTTTGAAACATCACATTAGAAAAGGTTGATGGAATTGGCAGAATTGAAATTAACCTAAATTTTGCCCCACAAATAAAATTCCGCTCGCTTGACTTGATTTTTTCCTTTTTTCGAAAAACTGTAAATGCACTAAAGAAGAGATGGTTAGTTAGTGACCTCTACATCCTGTTTGTTACAGCGTAACGTCAACATATGACGACATGATGTGTCACGCCACCTGGTTAAATTCCTAGAAACCAGAAGATGGAAACATGTCTGATTCACATTGTC
This sequence comes from Fundulus heteroclitus, assembly GCF_011125445.2. Taxonomy (NCBI): domain Eukaryota; kingdom Metazoa; phylum Chordata; class Actinopteri; order Cyprinodontiformes; family Fundulidae; genus Fundulus; species Fundulus heteroclitus. The sequence continues at coordinate 17,178,358 of NC_046369.1, forward strand.
TTATTTTCAACATTTTAAAAGTACGCATTTAGAATGATAATTTAATGGAAATATAGACATAAATACAATCAGAAAGAAAAAAGACAGACATAGAAGACAAGCAAGAGACAAATGGTGGACAGTGGTGTGTCCCCTAGGAATTTTGTCTTGGAGGCAGGGGGGGTGGTAAAGATTTTCCCTCCACCTAACTTTCCATTACTATGGCAGAATACCGCAGTATGAGCAGTCAGCTTCCGTCTCTCTCCATCTTTCCCTTATTTATCCATCTTTCGGTCTACTTTTGTGTTTGTCTCTATCTTTTTTCTTACATCTTTATTGAATGAAAATCTCTTTAAATCTAGATATGCCACAGTTTACAATAATTTTCAGTGTAACTTTATTCAGTGCTTGTTTTCTTATATTGGAGATCTGTTTCTGATCCATTCATGCGCTCTAAAAAAAAAAATTGTTTTTGCAAGAATAAAGCAGCCATCTGTTTTCAGACCCAGGAAGGTGGCATTTTGTTTCCAGCTGACAGAAATGTGCTGATGTGAGATAATCAGAGCAAACTGTATTTTTGTGGGACACCTGAAAATGACCACAGAGTCGTTTATTTGTTGAGAACGTGCTATTTTCAGTATTAATGTTTATGAATCATGTTTAAGCAGACGCGGTCATCCTCCTTTGTATTAGGCAAACGCGCTCCCAATACGACGTATGCACGTTCTGTCTGGGATAACTAGTTGGGTCATATAAGCACTTATTTCTCTGATGACCGCCGTATGTTTGGGTTCCACGGCCCACAAAGTTAGTATTCCCACCTTTGTGGGCGGTTTTAGAGTAGCCATCGTATGAAATTTGGTGGATTTATATAACGCAGATTTGTTTGTCAAAGCAGCAGGCGACTCTGCTCGCTCTCTTCTGGTGGGAGCGTTGACCTGCAGTGCAAAACGCCACATGTGACTCAGACAAGGAGAGCTGAAAGGAGCGGCAACATTGAGACAGAAAAAGTCTAGAATGCGATCTGGTGCTACTTAGGCTAATAATTTTAACAATATTAACCGTGAACATGTACAGATACTTCATAATTTACAACATGCTGTTAGCTTCTTGGAGGGAGGGGTCTTGTTAGCCGGGCAGGTCGCCCCCATTATAGAAGTGTAGGGGAGTCATTGGACACAAAGGAGGAGACAGGTAGGATGAAAGAGTGAGCTTTGAGAGAAGAAAATGGAACCAAAGTTGTCAAAACGTACATTTTCCCATGGTGAGGCGCGAAATGATTCGCTAGTTTCAACATATTTAGTGGTTCCAACAGCGCTCATGCGCACTGCAGATCGGACAGCAGAAGCAATCGACTCTAACAACGTCGGCTCAGGTCCTGCTGTAGTAATAATTTTTCACACAGACTTTATAGTTAAACTTAAAACAGAAAGTCAGCATCAATAGAAATGTCAGAATATATTGAATTGGTGACGGAATATTTACTACCAAGTCAGGTTCTGTTTGTTCCCTTTTACTACTTTTTACTGGCCTTAATTTGAGCTCTTTTCATTTACTACCTTTTACTACCGCGCGGAAACCCTGCACTTATTTAATTTTACTGCAATTCAATTCGAGGTTTCTGCATAGTGCAGTAAAACTGGTTATATACTTGTAGAACGAAAATTAAAAAAAATATTGAGATTTGCCTTCACTGGAAAACTTCCATTCGGCCTGCTTGTTTTGACACCATGATGGGGGTGAAACAAGCAACTAAGCGTTTTTTTTGTTTTTTTTTAATTGCTTTCATTCTCAATTTAATTTATTTACGATACATCCCTCGAGTTGGTGGTGTCCTCTAAGGAGGTTTTGTTTTAGCGGCACAGACACGACAGCCAGCCAGGCATCATCCTAATACCCCGTGGACAGCTCCGGAAAGGGCTCGTGTGAGCAGGAGTCGGAGGAGGGGTTTAATGCCCTTGACCATCATTCAGCGGCCTCTTGTCCTCCACAAGGATTCCCAGATGGGGGCCACAAGAGACTCCTGAGGCAGAACTGATCCTGTACACACCATGGTGTGTAAATGGGGCTAAATCCCTCTACATGCAAGATCCACAGCAGCCACCAGGAGTGTTTAAAACACAGCAGCAAACAGTAGAAGTTAAAGAGGGTAAATTAATACCGTGCAATACTTCAGGCTTTGCAATAAGGAGCTGCAAAATATTGAAATTATATGGCAAGCTTTATTACCTTCTCAGTACTTAAACACGGAGCATGAGAGCACTTCATGGAAGGTGATCAAGACATTTTCCATGCCTTAGCTCACCTCAAGCCATTGACAGTGAAATACAACCTCCCCATTCACCATTCATCTTGTTGCCTCTTGCCTGTAGCAGGCTGCCATATTAAGTTGGCGCACAATTGACTCGCCATCCCATCAGCTCATTCATCCATTTCTCTTTCTATTCCTTCTGTTCTTGTACAAGCAAAGTGTTCATCATGACAAAATATGATGTTCAAACTCATCACCTCTGTCTCCCGTTATGATTATCACAGAGTGCTGCTGCACAGAGCCCTCGTTCACTCACACCTTGGAGCTCATTAGCCCCACCAATCATTTGCATTAGTGCTAGTAATGAAAAGCCTCCATTAATAAGATGGCCTTCAGAGATCATTTACCCTCCTCTGCCTCCCAGCACTGCCGTAGCCTCACAGCTCGGCTCCCTCGCCTCCCCCCCGCGTCCCGGTACCTGCCGGTTATCGACACCCAGCCGAATGCTTTTTTTGGGCCCGGCTGTAATAGCTCCTCTCAGCATCTGTATCTGAAAGGAGAGCGAACGAGCGAGTGACGGGTCACCTGATAACTCACCGAGCGAGCTGGAAGCTCTTGATCGCAGGCAGGCTCTGGCCTTCAGCTTGACTTAATCAACACCTCTGTGGGGTATCTGGACACTTGAGAGAGACCTGGGCCCAGTGTGAACGAAAAGGATGGAATCCTAACCGAGGAGACATTTCCGGCTTTCTCTGCAGTTACTGATCCTTTCCCTGCTGATTAACTCTCTCATGACACGCTGCTTCCACCCCGCCTCCTCTTATTTATTCATTTGAAATGAATACGTCTTAAGAGAGAATCGGAGATTTTTGACGCCATGGCATCCTTGCTACACTTTAATTCAAGGATAGGCTTTAAGCAGGTGTCACAACTGATAAGCTAGGCTAAACGATATTAATGTAGGTCAATAATATGCTCCATAATCAATCCAATAATCTATATTTTAAAAAAACTATAATGTTTTTGTCTGCAGGATTATTTCCATGTTTTGCTCTCGAGTGATTTTTTTTTTATTACAAACTTATAGAAGAAGGCAGATTTTTTTTTTTTTTGTCAAAAAGTAGGATAAATTGAAACATAACCCTACAGACTGCTACTGCAGGGAAAAAAATGACAGTTTGATGATAATGCATCAAATCTTCAAAATGTTATACATTTTTTATCTAAAGAGTCTCGGTCTCACAGGGGTTTAAAGATAAGGGGTTTCAAGTCTACTATTGTAGAACTGTAGAACCTAAAACAGGTTTGAGGGGCCGCTCTGGAGAGGATAAAAAGAAAGGAAGAAGCTTCAGACACACCTGGAGTCATCGGTTTCACACACTGTTTTATACGCACGAGAAAACTGCTCTAGAAGAAGCAAAAGGGCGTTACTGTGGCCTGGATCTCATTGTGTCGGCCCATCAATGATCTGGACAGGAATGCGATGCCTGACAGATAGCTTGGCTGACGGGGAAAAGCTTGGCATAACAGCTGTTCAGAATGCCGCCAAATGTCGGTCTGTGACAGGAGAGGCTAGCTGTGTTTTTTCTGGCAAAGGTTTTTGGATGTTTTCCTGCTTTAGGTCTCTCAAGAGCAGAAATTTATATGAAGGAAACGCAAAACAAAAATTCATTCATAGCAAACAACTCTGACAAGTTGACCAGGTTTAGCTCTGAGTAAGTTGGCCAAGCCTTCTTGCTCGTTCTCTTTCTTTCTCTTCGCTCTGAGTGTATCAGTCCTCAGCTTTCACAGGAACTGGCAGCTTCCGTCAGATGGCCCCATCAGCCATTCAGAAGCAGAGTTGAGGATTTTTCTGTATCGTATTCCTTTTACTCAGGTAGGAACCCAGAATATAAACAGATTACCCTTATAGAAAAAAAACATCTCTAGGCGAAGGTTTTCAAACCGCTTTAACTCCATTGAGTGAAAACACAGGTCTACAGTTTTTGGGTTTGACACATCAATCACCATTTTAAATCAGGCCCGATTGTAGATTAGATTAGATTAGATTCAACTTTATTGTAATTACACAGGTACAGGTACAAGGCAACAAAATGCAGTTTAGGTCTAACCAGAAGTGTAATAGCAGCAAGTGCAGGATAAACAATGGTTCCATAAGTACAGGACATGGGTTTTTACTGAATAATATAGAGATTTATACTATTATAGACAGAATTTTACTGATAGATTTGCCCTGTGAGTATAATATATAGATAACTAGTATTGTGAACTAAATTTACAGCTGGATATGTACCAAATATAATATACAGGTGGATATTACTATGAGTAGAGTTTTACAGATATGTAAAATAGCATAATATACAGATGATTGTTATTATAACAGAGTTTGCATGTACTATGAATATATGTACAGATGGCTATTACTATAGGTAGAATTGTGAGCATGATATACAGGTACGGTATTGCAAATGTATATGTAAACAAATGTGAATAAACAGTCAAATCAATATTCAGTCAAGGTGAGTAGTGCAAGATGCATGTAAACAGTTGTTACAATAGTAACAGTCAGTATTGTTTAGTAGATGTGATTAAAATATTTTTGTTAATTTCTAAAACTGGAAAATTAGACGAGCAAATTTGACATCCCGACAGAAAGTCAACTCTTTGAGCACAACGTTCAGGGTAATAAAAATATGCATATTTCGAAGATTCAGGATGGCTTCAGCATGGGACGAGGAGCTAGGACAAGGCAATGAAAGAATGTAAAAGGTTCGGCCTCTGTGTCTGTGCTCACTGTTAATCAATCAGCTCACACGTGACGTCCTTTAAGTTTATACCCCCTTCTGATAGAGAAATGTCCTTTTGTCAGCTCCTAAATGTATTTTTCTTTAAATCTTGAAGATAAATGGACATCAGCGTATTTTGAGAAACACAAATCTCCGACATACAACACGGCTGTGAACAGAGAGTGTTTTTAATCACTGCATTTCCAACAGCATAATTACCCCATGATTTCAGCTGCTCCCACTAAATCTCTTTAATGTTCAAGGCTTAATAAAATGCACGGGGATGCAAACAAATGGCGTCAGCATGTTGTGAGTTCATGCATACTCGTTTCTTCCTCTCTACGCCTCAACTGTCTGTGTAATAATCTCGCTTTCATATTTGCGTCTCTCTCACCCACACTCTCTAATAATCCCCCCCCCCCCCCCCACCGCCCCCTCTTTTTCCTAACTCTTTTTAATGCTTATCACGGTTTTATTTCTCAGGAAGTCCAGCTTCAGGCTGGGGGATTTTTGCTGAGTCAGCGGGCCGACTGGTTCCTGTGATGTCAGCGACAATCTAACCAGCTATGAGGAAAGCCTTGCAACGGGCTCGAGTCTCTGTGAGCTGCTGCATCAATACACTTCCTGCTGGCTCTCATGCACTCACTTCCTTCCACTGGAGCCTCTTAAAACATCAATTCTCAACTGTTATGTATATGGGAATATGATAAAACAGCTCCCCTTTGTCAATTTCCATTAAGCAGCTGATAAGGCAGCACAGCTGAATGTAGTGAGTTAAGGGCATTTTCTTCATGATAGATATAGGATAAATGTATCAATGCAGACTCCCAGGTTATCACCCGTTAACCTGAGGATGTCAGACCTGATTGGAATTTGCTCATGCTGAGCATCTCGGCGCCGGCGCACGAACCGCTGCCAGTGTTTGCTCGGATGGTCACACTATATGCAGAGCGATCCATATTTTTTCTTCATATTTACCTTCTCTGAGCTGTTAATTGATTTCTCTTCGATCAATTCGGTGGTTTACAGAAATTGGTGGAGCAAAAGGGGTCCGATCAATTGCCAAGTGATTAGCATGTGCAGTGGATTACTTCGAACTGAAGGAGTGCACAAGAATGGAGGCTGAGCGGATGGCCGGCGCTGTTCAACGGAGG